>NW_004443966.1:16369378-16383544 GCF_000243295.1 Trichechus manatus latirostris | reverse complement strand
GTCAATGTTCATGAGGGATACTGGTCTGTAATTTTCTTTTTTTGTGGTGTCTTTACCTGGTTTTTGTATCAGTGTTATGCTGGCTTCATAGAATGAGTTTGGGAGTATTCCATCCTTTTCTATGCTCTGAAATACCTTTAGTAGTAGTGGTGTTAACCTTTCTCTGAAAGTTTGGTAGAATTCTCCAATGAAACTGGCCGGGCCAGAGCTTTTTTCTTGTTGGAAGTTTTTAAATTACGTTTCAATCTCTTCTTTTGCTATAGGTTTATTTAGTTGTTCTACCTCTGTTTGTGTTAGTTTAGGAAGGTAGTGAGTTTCTAGAAATTTGTCCCTTTCCTCTAGGCTTTCAAATTTGTTGAGGGTACAGTTTTTCACAATACTGTGTTATGATTCTTTTAATTTCAGTTTGGCCAATGGTTTATCAATTTTGTTCCTCTTTTCAAAGAACAAGCTTTTGGTCTTGTTAACTCTTTCAACTTTTTCTATTCTCTATTTCATTTAATTCTGCTCTAATTCTTATTATTTCCTTTCTTCTGGTGCTTGAGGGCTTCTTTTGCTGCTCTCTTTCTACTTGTTCAAGTTGTAGGGTTAATGTCTTGATTTTGGCCCTTTTTCCTTTTTGGATGTGTCCATTTATTGCTATAAACTGACCGCTGAGCACTGTTTTTGCTGTGTCCCAAACGTTCTGGTAGGATGTGTTTTCATTCTTCTTTGATTCTGTGAATTTCTTTATTCCATCCTTAATTTCATCTATAACCCAGTAGGTTTTGAGCAAGGTGTTGTTCAGTTTCCATGTGTTTGATTTTATTTTCCTTGCTTTTTCTGTTACTATTTCTACTTTTATGGCTTTATGGTCATAAAAGATGTTTTGTAATATTTTAATGCTTCTGACTCTGTTAAGGCTTGCTTTATGGCTTAATACGTGGTGAATTCTGGAGAATGCTCCATGTGCGTTTGAAAAGAAAGTGTACTTGTCTGCTGTTGTGTGGAGTGTTCGGTATATGTCTATGAGATCAAGTTGGTTGATTGTGGCGTTTAGATCTTCCATGTCTTTATTGAGCTTCTTTCTGAATGTTCTGTCTTTCACTGAAAGTGGTGTATTGAAGTCTCCTACTATTACTGTGGAGCTATCTCTTGCTCTTTTTAATACTGTTAGAGTTTGTTTTATGTATTTTGGAGTTCTGTTGTTGGGTAAGTAAATATTTATTATGGTTATGTCCTCCTGGTGTATTGACCCGTTAATCATTATATAGTGTCCTTCCTTATCCTTTGTGGTGGATTTTACTTTAAAGTCTATTTTGTCAGAGGTTAATATTGCCATTCCTGCTCTTTTTCATTGTTGTTTGCTTGATATATATTTTTTCCATTCTTAAAATTTTAGTTTGTTTGTGTCTTTAAGTCTAAGGTGTGTCTCTTGTAGGCACCATATAGATGGATCATGTTTTTTTATCCACCGCCACTCTCTGTCTCTTTATTGGTGCATTTAATCCATTCACATTCAGCGTAATAATTGATAGGTATGATTTTAGTGCTGTCATTTTGATGTCTTGTTTTGTGTATTGTTGACAGTTTCTTTGTTCCATTTAATTTTCTGTGCTGAGTCATTTTTCTTTATTTTTTTTTCATCTTTTTCATTGTTGTCAATTTTGTATTTACTGAGTCTTTACATTTTTCTAGTTTTTTATGTTGACTTGTAGGATTGTTAGTTTCTGTAATATTTACCCTTATTTTTCTACTTTTAAACCAGTCTTTTATTTCTTTATATTGCCTTGTCTTTTTTCCCGTATGAAAGATCTATGACTACATTTTTTAGTCCCTCTTTTTTGTTTTAATGTTGTCATCTTTTAAATATTGACCTCTCTGTTTCCCTATTTTCAGCATTTCAGCTTTGATGTATTTTTGTGTCTTCTCTATCTGGGTCAATATCTGGTTGCTCTGACCTGTGTTCTAGCCTTAGTTTGTTATCTCATGTTATTGATTTTCTAACTGGAGGACTCCCTTTAGTATTTCATGTAATTTTGGTTTGGTTTTTGCAAATTCCCTAAACTTCTGTTTATCTGGAAATACCCTAATTTCACCATCATATTTGAGAGACAGCTTTGCTGGATATATAATTTTTGGCTGGCAGTTTTTTTCCTTCAAGGCTTTATATATGTCATCCCATTGCCTTCTTGCCTGCATGGTTTCTGCTGAGTAGTCTGAGCTTAGTCTTATTGACTGTCCTTTGTAGATGACTTTTCGTTTATCCCTAGCTGCTCTTAGAATTCTCTCTTTATCTTTGGTTTTGGCAAGTTTGATTATAATATGTCTTGGTGACTTTCTTTTGGGATCTACCTTATGTGGGGTTCGATTAGCATCTTGGATAGATATCTTGTCATCTTTCATGATATCAGGGAAGTTTTCTGCCAACAAATCTTCAACAGTTCTCTCTGTATTTCTGTTATCCTCCCCCCTCCCAATTCTGGCACTCCAATCACTCGTAGGTTATTCCTCTTGATAGTGTCCCACATAATTCTTAGAGTTTCTTCATTTTTTAAAATTATTTTATCTGAGTTTTCCTCAGATAAGTTGGTGTGAAGTGCTTTATCCTCAATCTCACTAATTGTGACTTCCATTGCCTCAATTCTGCTCCTATGACTTTCTATTGAGTTGTCTAATTCTGAAATTTTATTGTTAATCTGGATTTCTGTTTGCTGTATCTCTATGGATTCTTGTAGCCTGTTAAATTTGTCATTATCCTCTTCTCTAATCTTGTTAAGTTCCTATATTGCTTTGTCCGTGTGTCCCTTGGCTTGTTCTGCATTTTGCCTGATCTCCTGTATATTAATCCTTTGTATTCTACCTTCAGTAATTCCAAGAAGTTCTCTTCCTCTGGAAAATTTCTTGATTCTTTGTTTTGGGAGCTTGCTGAAGCCATCATAGTCTGTCTCTTTATGTGAGTTTATATTGACTGTTGTCTCCGAGCATCACCTAGTTATTATCTTTATTTATTTTATGTTTGCTTACTGTGTTGTAGCTTCTTGTTTTGTTTTGTTTTAATATGCTGAAATAGGCTGCTCGTGTGAGCTAGATTGATTATTGGCAACTTTGAAGCTCTAACATCCTGTCACCAGGTGATTAGATCTGTTACTAGGTACATGATCCCAGGAGTCTGTTTACTTTTCTTATATGGATTCAGCTCATGTGTCCAGGTAGTCAGTCATCAACTGTGTGGTACAGGCTCTCACCTACAGTCCTAGATGGGCAGAGTGATTGATGTAGGCACAGGTATCTGGATGAAGTAGGGGGTCACATGCTGTGAAAGGCAAGGGGCTGACGGCTGCCTCTGAGTGTCTGGGAGGAAAGCGTGTCCCTGTTCCCTAGAGTGTGTTGTTGGTGGGTTTTGCAGCCAGACTATGGGCACCCAGTGCTGTTGGTGTAAGGACTGGGAGGCACTATTTATTCTTGGACCCCTGTTGCGGGTGGGTGGGTGGCATGGGTGGAGCCACCAGTCCTCAGGCCCCTGATGTGGGTAGGTGAGTACCCTGCTTAATGGGCAGAGTGGCATCAAATGTCATGAATCTGCCCACTCCACCATATAGCTGACAGTTGAAGTTAGGCTTCAGGTATATACCCTGTTGTTCTGTGCTAATGAGGGCCTGTGCTGTTGAAATGGGCCCACATAAGTCTATACAGGGGTGAAAGGCATTCAAAGTCCACGGACACCTTATGCCTGTGCCTAGGCAAAGGAGCTGCACCTACCCTAAATTCCCGGCTTAGGGGGGCTGGCAGATTACTTATTCTGTGTGTTAATTTGTTCCCTCTCCATGGCTGGGAGAATGGCTCAGGAGTGTGACAAGTCCTTATTTCCCTCCCAGAGGATGCGGCACTGGCTGAAGCCAGCCTGGTGCAGAGCAGGGTGGGGGCAGGTAAGTGTCAGAGAGGTTTTTCCCAAAGGGGGCGTTTTTTTGATCTGGGCGGTAGCTTAGACGCGTGTACTTAGCTTTTGCCGATTGAGCCCTGCTTTTCACTGGTTCTAGAGGCTTGAGTAGATGCTCTGGCTCTCTGTCTCTCCAGATGTGTAAAATGCATTTGGAGCCACTGCTTGACTTACTGGGAGTGCAGGCTGCAGGGTACCGGTTACCGCTGGGTCAAGTCTTGCAACTCCTCGCTGCCTCTGAACCATCTCTCCCTCCCCCGCTGCTCAGTCTGATTCCTCAACTTTGTCTTTGATGTTCAGGGCTCCTAGACTGTCTTATATAATTGATTCACTTGTTTTTTCCAGTCTTTTTTGAAAGAGGGACCACAGGAAGCAGCTGACTATTCTGCCATCTTGGCCTTGCCTCCTTCTCTATGGAATTATTGACCGGCTTGTTGGCTGGGTTCCCTGGGGCTACCATGAGTGGGAGGAAACTGAAAATGAAGAGAGAAGTCAATGGAAATGGCATTTCTCTTTGAAAAGTAATCATTTTATCTGTTCATTTTAGGTTTTTTTTGAGTTAATTCTTATTCTCCACCTTATGAGGAGTTGTCTATCGTCATTGTCGTCATTACCATTTCATTGTTATCAGTGACCATCTGCCGACTGTGCTCCCTTCCCCTGTCTGCAGGTCTCCTGGGTATCCTCTGCCTCCACTGGGTCCCATCTCACCTATGTGCATTCACTGATGCTCTGCCCGACCTTGGGTACCCTCTCGTCAGGCAACCTTATCGTCTGATCTTTTCCTTCCCTGAATATCACCCACACCTGCAATCCTGCTATACAGTTTGTTAAGTAGTTGTGCTCCAACTGAGTTATATATGTTGGCTTTATTTCCTAATCTAGATAACAAGCTCCTTGACAGCAGGGGTCAGGGGACAATGGTAGTAAGGAGACTGACTTTTCTCTTTGTATTATTCGAGATTTCTTTACCATGAGCCTATATAACCTATTAACATAATGTAAAACATGCACAATCCTTCCTGTCTTCATATATTGTAAAAGATAAGAAACCCAACAAAAAGTACTTCATATAGATTCAATATGATAACAAAAGTTCATCTAGGTTTGACAAGCACCTTTTGCTCCTGAAGGAAAGATAAAAATAAATAATGATAATAGTTAACAAAACAAAATAAGACCTGTCTGGCTGAATGCTAACAATAGAGACTTTACTGCATGTAGGGGGCTTCCATATCAATATAAAAACGTCTACTGTATATTCAAATCAGTGCTATATATTTAGCTACTCTCAAGTGGGAATAAGCAAGCATCAGCTATCAAGTTTCTAGCCAGGAAAAATCCATAAAGGCCACTGGACACAGACACCATGGGAACATCATGCAGACAGTTCATAAAATAACTTTCCCAACATTTTTGGAACCTGATGCAAGCTGTAGTTGTAACTCTGTTTGTTTCCTTTGCTCTATGCAGTAACAACTGAAAAGAGGCCAGTCACCAGGGCTTTGGTAACTTGGATGCTACAGAGACATCCAGTACAACACAAGGCTGCAACTAGTAACTCAGTAAGTAATTAACCAGAGGGAAACACAGCACTACTGTAAGGCAGTTAACATTTAGGACTCAGCCAGGGGATTAGATGGTGAATGAGTGTTCATTTGAAATCCAGAACAAATGAGTATTTGACAGCACCTCAGCCCTAGATCATTTTATGTTGGCTCAAAATAGAGGTGAGAATCCTAACCCTGTGTCACATGAATATATGAAACCAACAACCATAATTCACAGTAATAACCAAAAAGAATGCATCAGTCCATTCAGAAATATTTATAGAACACCTATTACATGATGTGTATTTTAAGGAATTCAAATAAGGCTTGTTCAGAACATATGTGTTAGTACCATATGAGAGGTACAATTTGCCCTACCTATTTGGAGGATGGGGAGATCATGTCTAACTGAATGATCATGGAAGGCTCTTTTAGAGAGGAGGTCACTTAGAACAGATATAGGATTAAAAAAAAAAAAAACTTTTTATTAAGGTATAACACATACATAAGAGCATACATAAGAGTACAGGTTCACTGGATTTTCACCAACTAAACACACTAGTTACATCACCGGGTTCTAGACTGACTAGTATAGTGCTCCAGAACTCCCTTTGTGCCCCCAATCACACTTGGGAGGAATAGGATTTTGTTAGCTGAATGTAGATGGGGAAAAATTGTTGGAGGAGGGATTAGAGTGCATAAAGATGTGGAAATTGAAAGTTGTACCGTATTTTTGAGGAATAGGCTAAAGAGTAATTTACTTGTAGTATCAGTTTGAGAATATGTTTTGGTTCATGTAGTAGAACCTTAAATGCCAAGTGAAGGAGTTAGTTAGATTTCGTTCATTAGCTGCTGAATGTTTGTGAACGAGGAATAAACATTTTGTAAGATTTTTTTGATGATAATTGGTGATTTATTGATGATTAGAGAGAAGAGAGACTGGAATTTGGGAGACTGGCTGGTCCAGGTGTGAGATAATTTTAGCTGTGCAGTGGCAGTGAGGACAGAGAGTAACTGACCATCCACACACTCTATAAAGAGCCAAGAAGAACTGACTGGCTGTGGATCCTGAGGAAGGGGGAGGAGTCAAAGAAAACTTCCTTCCATAGAACTAATCAAGAGAAAATTTAATGATTTTCTCAGGCAGTTAGTTATTGTTTACCTTTTGTTAAGAGTTAATGCAGTTTTTAAATGCTGCCTCTTCAAGAAAATTCTGAAAACTTTCTTACAGTATAAAACGTTGAGTTACTCTACGGAAATGCTAAAGAGAGCAACTGACCTTTCAGACAAAAAGAGCCCTTTGTTAGTCAGAAACATGGACTGTTTGTTTTTTCAAATGGGCGCATGCTAGAACAAACATTTTGCTGGAAAAAATTGACTCCAAGGAAGACTTTTGACAATGTCATATTAACAGCAAATTATTGGGTGTTGCTCACCTGTCTATTTCTTCATCCTGCCTTTAAATAATTTTTATTAATCCAGATTTCTGGGTAGGATGACTAATGAATTTCATCGTATACTTGTGTTTCTACAGGAATTTTTTTTTTTTTTTTTAAAGACAGAGCCATAATCATTTTTCTTTGACAACTTCTTATTTCACTTTGGCTATATGAGCCATTTTTCATTAATGGCACACTTTTTTCCCCGTTCCGTTTCTTTCTCTTCAAAGCAGTGGGTCCTTCACTCAATATAATAATTATTGAGCATCTAACAAGTCCTTTGATTTATTAAAATGTCTTTCAAAGTCTGTTCTTAACTGCATGTCCTTCTGTACTATTCCTGTTGTTTGTTTCAGGGGTTTCTGATGCGTGGGGTTGCTTCCAGCTACTGAAATTTGTGTAGTACAACAGCGGGACAGCGAAGGGAAATTGCTCTTTCTAGCAGGTTCGCGTGCAGGTAAAGAGTAACCAAGAGTCACTTCTGGAACCAGACGGACGAGAACTTTATTTGGGAAAGCGCACGTGGGTGGAAAGCTGAGAGTTGGTATAGGCTGGACGTGCTTTCTCAAGACCCTAAGCTCCACCACCCAAGTAGGCGGCCGCCGACAGCCGGGAGCCCAGCCCTCCACGCCACTCCACGCCCCCAGCTGCCCACCTCCGCCGCTTCCCCAGCAGCAGGTTCAAAACTTTTTCTCCAGGCGGGAGAGGAAGGGTGTTACTAAATGTTAAAGGGAAGTCCCTCCCCCTTCCAGGATTCCGATTGGCTGGATCCGGCCCAACCTCCTCCAGGCCCGCGGGCGGATTGGCTGCGGGAGGGTAGCCGCGCCGCAGGTCGGGAGCCTACGGCCGCCCCGGGCCCTAGGTGGCAGGTGGGGCCGGTCCTCCTGAGCCACCGCCTCCTCTTCCCGCGTTTGTTGCTCACAGACTAAAGTTCGCGCACGGCTGAGGGGCGCCGCGCCCGCCGGAAGCGGGACTGCTGAGAGTTGGCCATGAAGAGCCTCAAGTCGCGCCTGAGAAGGCAGGACGCTCCCGGCCCCGCGTCGTCTGGCTCCGCCGCCGCAGCCAGCGCGGTGAGTCCCGCGGCCCCTGCGCGTCTGGGCTTCCCGGCGCTCCCTCCCGCGAACCCCGGAGTTCTCCGTCCCAAAATTCGCGCGCCGTAGTCCTCGTCTTCCCTTCTGCTCGTCCCGCTTTGTCGGCCCTGGAGTCTCCTGCGCTCCCGGCTCCTCCCTCAAGCCGGGAGCTCCGCGTCAGCCTGCAGATCGTGGGGACCCTCCTCGCCGCCCCATTGCCGCACCCGGGCCTCTGCGGGTCCTTTCCCCGCCCCTCACTCCCAGGTTTCCGAATTTATGGACGAAGCCGCTGTGTTTCGGGATGAAATCTCCCCCTCCTCTTAAATCCGGAGTTTCTGGATTATCCCCCAAGCCTGGCTGTTCCCTGGTGCCCCCCAGCCCGTCCCCTCTCCTGTAGTTTGCCCCTGCGCCCCACGTCTGTTCTGCCCCGGCCGGGCCCCGCGGGGCCGAGGCGGGCGCCCCTCCGTCCCCGGGCCAGAGGTGAAGCCTCTGCTCGGGACTCCGGACCTCCGGGGTCCCTTCGTGGCGCTTTCTTGCATCTGAGACTCCAGCACTGCGAGGCTGGCGGGACTTGATGGGCTGGCCGCCGTCGGCGTGTTACCAAGTTAGGATTTTGATTTCAGAGTGAGGCAATGATGGAATCGGGAGTACTTGTAAAGACAAAACCCTAAATGGGTGGTGAGCTTGGAGACCGTGAAATTGGGGAGGTGGTTGTCGTGTTGGGCCGTGTAAATATTGCCTGTGGTGCAGATTCACGCGGGACCCATCCCTTCGGTCCTGATCTGCCCGACCTCAGCGTGCATGCTAAGAATAGTCAAGGCCCCTGGTAAGTTGGCAGGAGAACAGAGATCTTGGCAAACAGCCTGCCGCCAGATGTTGAGATTGAGATAATTTGGAAAATTAGAAGAATGACAATGCCATCTAAATTCTTTATTATTAAAATAAAATGCTATTTAAAGAGTCATGAAAAGACAGAAACGTAAAGGAGATGTAATACTCAAACTGCCCGGTTGCTCACTTGTAATTAAAATGGAATTTGGTAATTTAACACAGATTTTCCCGAAGATTATATACTTTTTATGAGAATACTATTTTATGTCTTTGCTTTTGAGTTAATTCAGAATTGTACCTTTCTCTCCACCTGACTGTGTCTAGGATGATTTACTTAGATATAAAGGAAATTGTGGGGGAAATAGGTTTTTTAATTCCCAATTCATAAAAAAGAATACATTCAGAAGACATGATATTTGAGTTGTTTAATAAAATATAAGATTTGCAAGCTCATAGAAAACGAGAGATTACTTTGTCTTACATTATTTCTAACAATTTAATTAAAACAAATTTTTAACAATAAATGACAGAAATGACTGGTATTTTCAGTTACATTGCTCAACTTCTTTGTAGTACGAAGTGTGTTTTCAGCTTTATAATATGTGTTTTTGTATGTTTATTGGGTATATTTTCCCGTTTTGTTTGGTTTGTGCTAAGGATTCACAGTGCCACTTGGAAGTTTATAGACCTTTAACTGTATTATCCTGTTTTCCCTTCTAGAATTGTGGAATACTTAGTGGTTATTGGTATCATTAGCATGTCAGTTTGCATTTTATACACTTGGAGCATGAAGTACATCTCTCTGAGCTTAAATCTTTAGCACTCATTAAACTGAACATAATCGTATTTTTCTTAAAATGAAGGTGTAAAAACAGATAATGCATGATATTAAAAGAACCTGTCTGCTTAGAAAAAGTGTCCTTTTCACTTTAAGTTAAATATTGGAATAAATTTTGTAAGATTTAAAAAAAAATGTGCTTTAGGTGAAGGTTTACGGAATAAATTAGTTTCTCATTCAATAGTTTATAAACAAATTGGTCCATGACATTGGTTGCGATCCCCATAATGCGTCAACACTCCCACCATTACCATCCTGAGTTCCCCATTTCCATTGGTCAGGTTTTTCTGCCCCTCCCTGCCTTCTTATCTTTGCTTTTGGGCGGATGTTGCCCCTTTAGTCTCATATAGATGATTGTTCTAAGGAGCACTTTCCTCACGGATGTTATTGTTTATTTTATAGGCCTGTTTATAATTTGGCTGCAAAGTGATCTCCGGGAATGGCTTCAGTTCCAAGTTAGAAGGGTGTCTAAGGGCCATCGTCTCGGGGCACAAAATTTTTAAATGAAAGTAAATGAGTATGGTAGCTAATAAAACCAAACTAAGTATTCATATAATAAAATGAATGTGCAGGAGAAATAGTTCCTTCTGCTTTTCAATCAATAAACTAAAATCTCTGATGTCAAATTTGGTTGCACGTGTAAGTATTAATATGATTGAGTTTCTTAAAAAAATTTGTTTTTGCCTTTAAGAGTATTTACAGTTTTATTTATTTTTGAATAGATAATATAGCACATGGTTTAAAATTTGAAAGGGACAAAAATATTTATAGCAAAAAGTCCTCCTCCCACCTTTGTTCTTCAGCCACCCTGTACCCCTGCTCAGAGGCTATCAGTGTTACTAGTTGCTTTTGTGTCCCTCCAGAGAAAACTTAGCATGTACAGGCAAATATGAATATAAATATCCACCCTTCCTTTAGAAGTGGTAGCATACTATACCCACTGTTCCCTATGTTGCCCCCCTTTTTTTAAGTAAATTATCTAGGTGCATCCAGAGCTTTTTGTTGTCATACACAATGCTATGATGGATAAGCTTGTATATATTTTAAGTGTGTGTATGTGTGTGTACCTATAGGATCAGTTCCTAAATGTGGAATAGCTGGGTTAAAGGATATGCTTATTTGTAATTTTGAAGGATGTTGTCAAATTTCCTTCCATACATTGTGTACCCAATGTATAAGAAATTATTTTTTCCATGCTTTTATTAATAATTGTTCATTTTTTTTTAATCTTTGCTAGTCTGATAGGTAAAATATGCTATCCCAGGATAGTTTTAATTTTATCTCTTTTATTATGAGTGAAGTTGAGCATCTTTTCGTATTTTTAAGAGCCCTTTGCATTTTTTCCCCCTATTTTTCCATTGGATTGTTGTTGGTTTTTTCCCGTTAATTTGTATGTACTTTACATAAGGGAAATTAGCCCTTTTAATGTGAATAATCTATTTTTTTCTCAATTGGTTATTTGTCTTATAACTGCCATATAGAAAGTGGTTGTTTTTATACAATTGAATTTATCAACCTTTTATTTTATGACTTTTAGGTTTATGTTATATCCTGGCCTTTTCCTCTGTGCAATATTAAATGACAAAAAATTCCCCTAATTTCTTCCAGTTTTTTAATTGATTTTTTTCGTGTAAGTCACTGTTCCATTTGGAATTTATTCATATATAAGGTAATTGAAGTTGTGCTCTGCACAATTTTGATTTGAGAAAAAATTAAAAATTTGTATTTTACACCTATGTTTCTTTGTGTCTTTATTTAAGCTTATTTATCTGAAGGAGACACATTAGCAATGTACTGAAGTATGTAAATATTTTACGTATGGTATTTTTTATGTGAAATATTCGTGCTTAATGACAATTCAGATTATGTGCACAAAGAGGTAATTTTTAAATATTTTAAATAGTACCATAGTTATAAATATGCTAATGAGTTTAGCGCTCACTAAAGAGAGGTTATATATAAGTAGGTATAGCTCATAATTACGCGATTGGGTGGTGCAGACAGTTAAATGCTTTACTACTAGCCAAAAGTTGGCGGTTCCAGTCCACCCAGAGGTGCCTTAGAAGATAGGCCTGGTGATCTACTTCCGAAAGTTTACAGCCTCGAAAACCCTGTGGAGAAGTTCTACTCTGCACACATGGGGTAGCCATGAGTGGGAATCAACTAGAGAGCAACTGGTGATAACAAGTTCACAATTATAAATTGTGGTTAAAATACATTTGAGTTAGTTGTTTACTTGCCAGACTTGGAGATAGATGCATTCTAGTAAAATCATAAACTCAAGACTATTTTTGCTGTTCTATTTTTTCTTTTTTTAAAAAATATTAATTTTATTGTGGTAAAAGATATGTATAACAAAAGTTTGCTATGTGAACCGTTTTTAAGGGTACCATTCAGTGACATTAATTACATTCAACATGTTGTGCTACCATCAGTTGCTTTTTAATACATCACTAAATTGGAGCTTCAGGTTTCTGCTGAAAGGGATAATTAAGTGACTGCAAATGCTATTTCAGATCTAGTCAATGATATGTGTAGTCAGTTATATTACAGTTATATGTACAGTGAGAATAGTCTTGTTGTTTTACCTGGTTTAGAGTTGGAAGTTCGAGCTATTAAAATTAAGGACTTATAATTGGAGAACTGGTGAAAATAAATACATTGTAGTCCAAAGATGGACTTGGTACATGCTTAGAAGTAGTGGTAACAAATATTGTAAGCAGATATTTAGGAAAGGGATTCCACTTTAGCTTTACCTCAGCATTTGTTGCTGAGTAAATTCTTGATGGTAACAATAATATCTTACCTGGGAGAGTCTATGATAATTATCTTTGCTGCCTTTTTTCTAGACTACTATTAAAATGGGCAAAGTATTTTATAAACCAGCAATCAAATATGTCATAAAGCATCTTGCTAATGCCTCAGCACCCAGAAAAAATACTGGTATTTCTAAAAGAATTTTGAGTTACGATTATAGCAACTGAAAAAAATCTTCAGAAAACTTCTTTTAGTTCCCATTAAGAACAGAAGTTTGAGATGTTTACAAAGCATAAAGAAGCATCAAATATGATTTTGTTTTAGTTGTGGTTTTGAGAGTGAGGGCTTTGGATTTTCCACTCAGGAATACAGGTGCGTTTGAAAAGATGTTAAAGTTATTATAATAACAATGACTGTTGGGTAATGTGAATAATTAAGATCACAAATTGTTATATGTAATTTAAACTCATGATACTTAATTGAGCACTGCTTACTCATTTTCATTAAAGATGCCAGCGTTTAATTAAAAATGCCTACCTTAATTAAAGCTTTAGTCAGCTGATTTCCTAAAGTATCCTTGCATTGTATTTCTTGGGATTCTTGAAGAAGGATCAACATAAAGAAGTCCTCTTTTTATGCTTTTACTTCAGCCCAATAGCAGTTTTTTCCAGGTCATCATGCTGATTTGAATTGCTGAATTTTATTATAAGGCCAAAGTGCAATGGTGGAATTGCTTTGGTTAGGTCTTTTGGTACATAAGGATTTTAATTATTTATCATGCATTATACACATTTTTAAAACTCAAAATTATTAGTTCAGGAATTAGATCTTGCTCATTAGTTGCCTTATTTAGTTTAGAAAACATTTATGGTAACAATGCACAAACACCAGAAGAGAAACTAGATAACTGGGAGCTCGTAAAAATTAAACACTTATGCTCATCAAAAGACTCCACCAAAAGAGTAAAAAGACAACCTACAGACTGGGAAAAAATTTTTGGCTGCAACAAATCCAATCAGCGTTCAATGTCTAAAATCTTCAAGAGACTGTAAAACCTTAACAACAAAAAGACAAACAACCCAGTTAAAAAATGGGCAAAAGCTATGAACAGGCACTTTGTCAGACATTCAGGCAGCTAACAGACATATGAGGAAATGCTCACGATCATTAGCCATTAGAGAAATGCAAATCGAAACTACAATGAGATACCATCTCACCCCAACAAGGCTAGCATTAATCCAAAAAACACAAAATAATAAATGTTGGAGAGGTCGTGGAGAAACTGGAACACTGATACACTGTAGGTGGGAATGTAAAATGGTACAACCACTTTGGAAATCATTTTGGCGCTTCCTTAAAAAGCTAGAAATAGATGTACTGTAAGATCCAGGAATCCCCCTCCTTGGAATATATCCTAGAGAATTAAGAGCCGTCATACGAATAGATACGTGCACACGCATGTTCATTGCAGCGCTGTTCATGATAGCAAAAAGATAGAAACAACCTAGGTGCCCATCAACAGATGAATGGATAAACAAATTATGGTGTATCCATACAATGGAATACTACTCAACTATAAAGAACAACGATGAATCCGTGAAACATAACATGGAGGAATCTGGAAGGTATTATGCTGAGAGAATTTAGTCAGTTGCAGAAGGACAAATATTGTATAAGACCACCATTATAAGAACTCAAGAAAAGGTTTAAACACAGAAGAAAACATTCTTTGATGGTTACGAGGGTGGGGAGGGAGGGTGAG
>NW_004443966.1:16338797-16369278 GCF_000243295.1 Trichechus manatus latirostris | reverse complement strand
AATTGGTCCCAACCCACTTGGAGCAAAGGAGAATGAAGAACACCAAAGACACAAAGAAATTATTAGCCCAAGAGACAGAGCCACATAAACCAGAGACTTCATCACCCTGAGACCAGAAGCACTATATGGTGCCCGGCTACCACCAATGGCCGCCCTGACAGGGAACACAACAGAGAGTCCCTGATGCAGCAGGAGAAGAGTGGGGTGCAGAATTCAAATTCTAGTAGAAAGACCAGACTTAATGGTTTGATTGAGATTGGAGGGACCTCGGAAGACGTGGCCCCTGGACTCTCTGTTAGCCCGAGACTAAAACCATTCCCGAGGCCAACTCTTCAGACAAAGATTAGATTGGACTATGGGACATAAAATGATACTTGTGAAGAGTGTGCTTCTTAGCTCAAGTCGATACATGAGACTAAATGGGGAGCTCCTGTCCAGAGGTGAGATGAGAAGGCAGAGACAGTCAGGAGCTGGTTGAATGGACACAGGAAATTCGGGGTGGAAAGGAAGAGTGTGCTGTCACAGTATAGGGAGAGCAACTAGGGTCACAAAACAATATATGTATAAATTTTTGTATGAGAGACTAACTTGAATTGTAAACTTTCACTTAAAGCACAACAATAAAAAAAAACAAAACAACATTTATGGACCACCAAGTTTAGGCTCAAGAATGAATTAATAATTAGTTTCTCTAATAATTCTAAGTTGGAAGCAGGGCATGTACAAAATGAGCCTGGAATACCTTGTCATACCAGAAAGTCAGGAGGCTATCAAAGATTTGGATTCTGGAGCCAACTTGACAGAGGCTCCCACTTAGCCAAAGATTATCAGTAAGGATAAAACTGCAGTGGACTGAAATCTTGGAATCCATGAAGTCATCCTAGTGATGATTGAAAAAAAAAACAAACCAAAACCAAAAAACAAAAAACCTTGCTTTTAGGGGATGCTAGGGAACTGATGCAGTCTTTTAAGATCTAGAAAATAAAGGGAAAGAATTGAACATTTATCATGCTTTTCCTATGTGAAACCTCAGAGCAACCAAATAGTTGGTGATGGGAGATTTCTCTTTATATAGGTGTTTTATCCCAGCTAATAGATGAAGAAGGGCATTAGTATATCACGATTTTACAGCTTTTAATAAGTTAATGGATCTAGAGTGTACACTTTGATCATCAATGGTTACTAAAGTCTCAAAAAGAAAGGCAATTAGACATCTTTCATCTCCTGATGGAAATATTCATTACTACATATTAATAGTCTTGCCGGAAGAATTAACCTGAATATAATCAGGCCTCTAGATCTAACCACCAGTTTACAGAAATACAGGAGACCCGGGAATATAGGGATGCAAATCAGCAAAATTCTGATCTTGGGAAACTGTATAGAACAAATGACTTGGTTTCTTCAAAAATAAATTATAAGAAAAAGAAAAAGATGGAGTGGAAATCTAGATATTGAGAGACATAAAGACAATCCCAGTGGTGGACTTCATTTAGCCTTTAATTAATAATTGTAGAAAATAAAAGTTTATAATACATTTGAGGAAATATAAACACCAACTGGATACTTGATGATATTATAGAATTATTTGTTTAAAAATATAAATGTGATAATAATAATGTGGTTATGTTTATAAAGAGTCTTTATCTTACAGAGATCCATTCAGAAGTATAATATTACTGGGGTGGATGGGTGACTGGGTAGGAGAAATGAGTGGGCTTGTAGTTGAAATAGGATTGGACATGAGTTAATAATTGTAACTGAGTAGTTCATGATGCTGTTATATTTACTTTTGTATATATCTTAAAATTTCTATAATAGAGATTGTCACAATCCGCAAAAATTTTAAGAGAATTAGACAAAACAAAAGCAAGAAACTGTAGTACAAGAGTATAGTTCAATGATAAAGAGCTACAATTGCTATGGAAACACGGAAGTGTTGGGTAGGATCAGGGGAAAAGGTAGAAAGGTGATGCAGGAACCAGGCCAGAAAGACAATTTGAAGGGCTTTCCAGGCAAAAGAACAGCAAGTGCAGTGATGTGGAGCTATGAAATTGTATAGCCCATGGAGGGAGCATCAGGTTTGAAAACTAACTTTGGTTTTATGGTAAGCGATGATGCAGATAAGTTATAGACTAATTGTCAAATGAGAATTTCAGCAAAAGTAAGGGGTTAGAGGGTGACAACTAGGGGGATATGATATAGTCAAAGGAAGGTTTTTCTTTCTTTATTGTTTTTTAGTGTTTTTCAACCATTTGTCAGTTTGTCATACGGTGGTGGCTTGTGTGTTGCTGTGATGCTGGAAACTATGCCACCAGTATTTCAAATACCAGCAGGGTCACCCACGGTGGACAGGTTTCAGTGGAGTTTCCAGTCTAAGACACACTAGGAAGAAGGACCTGCTGATCTACTTCTAAAAAAAAATTGGCCAGTGAAAACCTTATGAATAGCAGCGGAACATTATCTGATATACTGCTGGAAGATGAGCACCTCAGGTTGGAAGGCAGTCAAAATATGACTGGGAAGAGCTGCCTCTTCAAAGTAGAGTTGACCTTAATGACATGGATGGAGTCAAGCTTTTGGGACCTTCATTTGCTGATGTGGCATGACTCAAAATGAGAAAAAACAGCTGCAGACATCTATTAATAATCAGAATGTGGAATGTATGAAGTATGAAGCTGAGAAAATTGGAAGATGTCAAAAATGAAATGGAATGCAAAAAGATCGAAATTCTAGGCATTAGTGAGTTGAAATGGAGTGCTATTGGCCATTTTGAATCTGGCAGTCATATGGTCTACTATGCCGAGCACGACAGATTGAAGAGGAATGGCGTTGTATTCATTGTCAGAAAGAACATTTCAAGATTTATCCTGAAGTACAGTGCTGTCAGTGATAGGATAATATCAATTTGCCTGCGAGGAAGACCAGTTAATATGACTATTATTTAAATTTATGTACCAACCACTAAGGCCAAAGATGAAGAAATTAAAGATTTTTACCAGTTTCTGCAGTCTGAAATTGATCAAACATGTAATCACGGTGCATTGATAATTACTGGTGATTGGAATGGGAAAGTTGGAAACAAGGAGGATCAGTAGTTGGAAAATACAGGGTTGGTGACAGAAATGATGCCGGAGATCACATGATAGAATTTGGCAAGACCAACGACTTTTTCATTGCAAATACCTTTTTTCAACAGCATAAGCAGTGACTGTACATGTCAACCTCAGTGGATGGAATCCTCAGGAATCAAATTGACTACGTCTGTGGAAAGATGATGGAGAAGCTCAATATCATCACTCAGAATGAGGCCAGGGGCTGACTGCGGAACAGACCATTAGTTGCTCCTATGCAAGTTCAAGTTGAAGCTAAAGAAAATTAAAACAAGTCCATGAGAGCCAAAGTATGACCTTGAATATATTCCACCTGAATTTAGAGACCATCTCAAGAGTAGATTTGACGTATCGAACACTAATGACCGAAGACCAGATAAGTTGTGGGATGACATCAAGGACATCATACATGAAGAAAGCAAAAGGTCATTAAAAAGATAGGAAAGAAAAGATCAAAACGGATGTCAGAAGAGACTCTGAAAGTTGCTCTTGAATGTAGCATAGCTGAAGCAAAAGGAAGAAATGATGAAGTAAAAGAGCTGAACAGAGGATTTCAAAGGGCAGCTCTAGAAGACAAAGTAAAGTATTGTAATAAAATGTGCAAAGACCTGGAGTTAGAACAGCTAAAGGGAAGAACACGCTTGGCATTGAAGAAAAAATTTATGACTTGAGTTGCAATATTGAAGGATTCTGTGGGGAAAATACTAAATGACACAGGAAGCATCAAAAGAAGATGGAAGGAATACACAGAGTCATTGTATCAAAAAGAATTGGTTGACCTTCAGCCATTTCTGGAGGTAGCATATGATTAAGAACTGTTGGTATTGAAGGAAGCAGTCCAAGCTACACTGAAGACATTGGCAAAAAAAAAAAGGCTCCAGGAATTGATGGAATATCAGTTGAGATGTTTCAACAAAAGAATGCAACACTCTTCTTTTCAGAGAAATTTGGAAGACAGCTATCTGGCCAACTGAGTGGAAGAAATCCATATTTGTGCCCATTCCAAAGAAAGGTGATCCAACAGAATGCAGACATTATCGAACAATATCATTAATATCACACACAAGTAAAATTTTGCTGAAGATAATTAAAAATGGTTGCAGCAGTACACAGACAGAGAACTGCCAGAAGTTCAAGCTGGATTCAGAAGAGGACATGGAACAAGGGATATCATTGCTGATGTCAGATAGATCTTGACTGAAAGCAGAGAATGTCAGAAAGATGTTTACCTGTGTTTTGTTGACTATGCAAAGGCATTCGACTGTGTGGATCATAACAAATTATGGATACCATTGTGAAGAATGTGAGAGTTCCAAAACAATTACGCTCAAATGGAACCTGTACACAGACCAAGAGGCAGAACAAGGGGATACTTTGTGGTTTAAAATCAGGAAAGGTGTGCGTCAGGATTGTATCTTTTCACCATGCTTATTCAGTCTGTATGCTGAGCAAATAATCTGAGAAGAAGGACTATATGAAGAAGAACGGGGCATCAGGATTGGAGGAAGACTCATGAACGTCCTGCAATATGTAGATGACACAGCCTTGCTTGCTGAAAGCAAAGAGGACTTGAATTACTTACTGATGAAGATCAAAGACTACAGCCTTCAGTATGGATTACACCTCAGCTGAAAACAAAAATCCTCACAACTGGACCAATAAGCAACATCATGATAAATGGAGAAAAGGTTGAAGTTGTCAAGGATTTCATTTTACTTGGATCCACATCCAACGCCCATGGAAGCAGCAGTCAGGAAATCAAATGACATATTGCATTGGGCACATCTGCTGCAAAAGACCTCTTTAAAGTGTTAAAAAGCAAAGGTGTCACATAGGACTAAGGTGCACTTCACCCAAGCTATTGTATTTTCAGTCGCCTCACATGCATGTGAAAGCTGAACAGTGCATAAGGAAGACCAAAGAAGAATTGATGCCTTTGAATTATGGTGTTGGAGAAGAGTATTGGATATACCATGGACTGCCAGAAGAAGGAAAACATCTGTCTTGGAAGAAGTACAGCCAGAATGCTCCTTGGAAGTGAAGACTTACTTTGGACATGTTATCAGGAGGAACCAGTTCTTGGAGAAGGACATCATTATCTTAGGCTGGGTTCTCTAGAGAACCAAAACCAGTAAAGTGTATAAATATAGAGAGATTTATATCAAGGAAATGGCTCACATGGTTGTAGAGACTGGAATGTCCCAAGTCTGTGGATCAAGCTGGAGGCTTCTTCTGATTCAAGTAGCCGCAGGGGCTGGTGAACCCAATATTGGTAGGTCAGAGAGCAGGGCGGTTGCTCATAGACTTCGAAGATCTTTGACTCCCAAGATCGGCAGGCAAGATCACAGGTAAACTGCTAGCTCAAGTCCCAAGAAGCAGAGGTCAGATGAACAAGAGCCAGCTGCAGGATCTAGAGCAAGCAAAAGCCCACGAGCCTTGCCAGAATGTTCACGTACATGGGATGCAGTCCACATGCCCAAGGAAACTCCCTTTCAACTGATTGGCTACTCACAGCAGATCCCATCATGAGAGTGATCACATTATATCAAATCTCAACATGGAAGTGATCACAACAACTGTCAAACCACTGACAATCATGGCCTAGTCAAGTTATAGCACAATCTTAGCCGTTACAGACATCATGCTTGGTAAAATAGAGGGTCAGCGAAAAAGAGGAAGACCCTCAATGAGATGGATTGACACAGTGGCTGCAAAGGTGGGCTCAAACTTAGCAACAGTTGTAAGGATGGCACAGGACTGGGCAGTGTTTCATTCTGTCCTACATAGGGTTGCTGTGAGTTGGAGCTGACTCATCGGCACCTAACAACAACTACGACATTGTTTTTTAATTTGAATTAAAAACTTGAATTCCTTGACAAATTTAAACCGTTGAGAGGTCTCTGAGTGGAGTCAGTAAAGTTTCATCTTCAAAAATTCTCCTCTTAGTGAGTTAACAAGTTCACCTTTCTTTCTCCTTTCCCTTTCCCTCTAGAATTAACTAATCGCCAGGAAAATTTTATTCCTAAAATTCGTGTTTAACTTACAGTTGTATCCTTTGTGTAGAAATCTAGATCCAAATGTAATAGATTTAAACATTATAGCTCATGCATACTGTTGCTGTTTCATCTCTGTCATACGGAGACGTTTACTATCCTGCTATAGAAGATGCAAACATTTGCCTCTCTGGCACTGAAGTATGATAACAAATGGTGGAAAATTTTCACCTGCATCGTGTTATTCATGTGAGAGAAGTCAAATTGATTTCTGTAGGGAATTTGCCTTAAAACATGGTTAAAGTGCATTTTCTGAAATTATAAACAGAATGATGGGATAGCACAAAAATATTGCATTACTTTCCTATAAACTGTAAAACAGTTAAAACTTTATATAACTTTTATATAATTAGAAAAAGTACAGTAAAACTTGTGAAAGCTGGAACCTGTGTAAGGCAGAAACCTATCATAGAAGGAAAACTCAAATATTTTACACTAAAACGAGCAAAAGAAAAGTGGTAAGACTGTACCTGTCAAAGGTGGAAAACTTTTGACTTTCGATACCCAGATAAAGAAGGCAGTCCCATCGACTTCTGGGTTTCTCTGTAATATCTTTTCTAGGCTTAAAAATATAGCAAAAAACCCAAGGGTGAATTGGCTTGTCTGTAGTCACAAAAGTAGTTTTGTCTGGCTAAGCTTGTTGTATTTTCAGGAATCCTGAATATTGTTGACATTACTAATTGATTTTCAAGTAGTATAATCTCAAAAATGATGTGCAAAAGATGAACTGATATACTTGAGTCACTAGAGCTCTGACGAAGGAATATGATGAGTTATAATTATATAATCAAATCAGATCTGGCAAGCGCCCTTGTGAGAAAGTAGGTATATAATGGACCATTTAGGATACGTGGCTGTCTTGTTTTAAAAACCTCCCCCCTCCCATAAAAGTAATATATGTTCATTGTAGAAAACAAAATATAGTTGAAGATGAAGAATGAAACAAGTCATGTATAATGCTATTGTTCATGCCATAAACCAGTGGTTATGCTCTTTTTAAAGATTCCATCTGCCTCTTTGTTACATCAGCATTTAATTACCTTGATGCCACAATAGTAATATATGTATAATATTTTGACTCATATTTGATTCTGGTAAACTTTGTACTTAAACCTTATAAGTAAGTTGAAATGATTGGAGGAGATGCAGATATCTGATTAGTAGTAGTCAGTGAAGCTAGTGCATCAACTTAAAAAACAAAAACAAAACCCTATTTATAAGAGATCTAGTGCCCATAGCCAGCATTTATTGAGCATATATTTTCCAGGCACTGTTTTAAATTCTTTACCTGTATTATCTCACTTAATCCTTGCAGCAACCCTAAGAAGTGGGTACTGTCATCACCATTTTACCGTGGAAGTTAAATAATTTACCTGGCCAAGGTTCTATGGCTACAAAGGAGAGAGCTAGGTAGTCTAGTTCTGGAACCCGTGTCCTTAACCATTATGAGCAGATACTTCAAATGTCAAAGTATGGGATTTGTATCTTAAGCTATATACTGCAAAATTTTGGCAGAGGGGTTTTTTGGGGGAAGGAAAGCCTTTTTTTTCTTTTGGTATGCAAAACCAATTTATACTTCCTCCAACAGTATATGAAATTGTTGCATTCTCTACACCCTTGCAATGATGGATACTTTTATTTAAATATATTTGTCAATCTGATAGAAAAAAATCATTATTGCTTTAACCTATGTTTTTGATTTCTAGGGTATATGAACATATTTCCATGCTTATTGGCCACTTTGTTTCCTGTTTTAGGATTTCTCTGTTACTGGCTCATTTTTTCTACTGATGCCTTTTTAATATTGATGTATAAGAGCTTTATGTCTTTACTTTTGCTACCTGGCCTATTGTAGCATTAAGAATAGTGTGTGTCTCACTATAGCTGTATTTCTGTCCCCTTTCCTTATATTTTAAACAGGTTTTGTTTTATATAGGGATTCCAGTGGCACAGTGGTGAAGCGCTTGCCTGCTAACCAAAAGGCTGGCGATTTGAACCCACCAGCTGTTCCACGGGAGAAAGATTTGGCAGTTTGCTCCCTAAAGATTACAGCCTTAGAAACCCGCTGGGTCAATCACTGTAGGGTCACTATGAGTCGGAACTGACTTGATGGCAACTGGGCTTTTGTATGTTTGTTTGTTTTATATATATAATTTTGTGACAGTTGATACTTTAAGGCTCTTGGCTACTTTACATTCATTGTAGAGAATAAGTAGCAATATAAAAGTCTCTAGTTTATTTCCTTAACAACATTTGTCTTGAATTCTGCATTGTTTGATATTAATACTGTCATATTGCCTCTTCTGCCTTTTTGCTTTTGTGTGTATATGTTCACCCATTTCATACACTGCTGGAGGGAGTACAAATTGGTTTTATGTACCAAAAAAGGCTTTCCTTCCCCCACCCCCACCTCCGCCACCAACATTTTGCAGTATATGGCTTAAAATACAAATCCCATACTTTTGCACTTGAAATGATATCTACTCATAATGGTTAAGGGTATGGGTTCCAGAGCCAGACTACCTAGCTCTCTACTTTGTAGCCATAGAACCTTGGCCAGGTAAATTACTTAACTTCCACCTGATGGTAACAGTACCCACTTCTCAGGGTTGCTGCAAGGATTAAGTGAGATAAGGTAAAGAACTTAAAACAGTGCCTGGAAAATACATGCTCAATAAATGTTTGCTGTTGGCGTTGGGAGGAGCCCTGGTGGCACAGTGGCTAGGCACTCAGCTGCTAACCGATAGGACGGAGGTTTGAACCCACCAGCTGCTCCACAGAAGAAAGATGTGACAGTCTGCTTCTGTAAAGATTACAGTCTTGGAAACCCTATGGGACAGTTCTACTCTGTCTTATAGGGTCACTATGAGTCAGAATCAACTTGATGGCAGTGGGTTTGGTTTGGGTTATTGGCACTGGATCTCTTATAAATAGGGTTTTTCTTTTCTCTTAAAGTAATTCACTAGCTTTCACTAATTAGATATTTGCATTTTATCAAATCATTACAAATTACTTGTAAGTTTTAAGTACAAATTTTAATAGAATCAAATATGAGTAAAAAATTACCAAGTATATTGTCCTATCATCCTTGGTTTTAGTTTTAGGTATTTAATAGGATGTATGGGTAAACTAAGTTCTGAGAAACCAGTAGGAGTAAATATTGTTTGGCTTACTCTCTGGAAGGATATGTGTGTGTGTGTCTAAAAGAGTATCCACTTTTTGGAGGGATGACACGTTTTTAATATTGGCCTTATTGATATGCTGTCGAGGTTTGACATTACCTCTGTAAGTAAAGTTTTTCCTTTCAGATGTACAAATAATTTTTTTCTATCGTGGTGACTTTTTTTTTTTTTTGGTACAATGTTTCAGCAGAAATTTATTATTTTTTATAAAAATAACCTTGTAGTTATAACAACAAAAACATTTTTCATAAGCACAGTTTACGTGTATCAATATACCTGCAAGGCTGAAACTCTATGCTAATTTACTTTTTGAACCTTCTAATGTGCTCAGATCAGAGCTGTCATTATTACCCAGTTACAGTGATGCTTTGAATCACGTGGTTTTGTCTGCAAGCGCTGCAGTCACGCGCGGTTTTCTTTTTTATAGTAGCTGATTTTGTCAAGTTTTCTGGTGTTTTAGCTACAATGTTATGTTAATTAGTATTTGTGAACCTGTATCAGTAACTTTTTTGAGAATGAAGTAGTAATTAAAGAAAAAGAAGGAGTGATATACAGGAATTACACTTTATGAGTAACAGTACAAAAAACATTACTAAGGATTCTGTACGGTCTGGTACAGGAGGAGGTCCATGAGTGGGTGACATCATGACTTACAACACTGGGTGACACCAACCATAGTGACGCCACTAAATCTTCTCACATCGCTCCCTCTGAAATCTTCTACTGCTTTCCGAGGTTCTTCCTTTAAGAAACAAAATCCTTGGCAAGGCTCACAAGCCCTACCCTCCAGCCTCATCTCACCCTGCTCTCTTCCAGGCTCTCAGCACCTTCTTTCAGTACCTTCCCCACGCCAAGAGTCCTCCCACCAGAGCACTTGCACAGCTGTTTCCTCTCTGGAAGCCTCCTTCCTCCGCCACCGCCTCCTCCCCTGTGGTAACCCTTACTCTTCCTTCAGCTCTCCATGCATGTCTCCGGAAGTCTTTCCTGATCTCCCCATGACAGGGCCTCAAAGAACCAAGTATGTGCCCTTTATGGCACATATCACAGTTGTAATCAAGCATTTATTTATGTGATGTTTTTGATTTATGTCTGCCTCCTCATTGGGCTGTGATCTCCAAGAGACCACCAACTGTGTCTGTCCTTCTCTTCTGTGTCTCCCAGTGCTAATACAATGCCTGGCACATAACAGCCTCCTGTAAGTACCTGATGAATAAAAGAAAGCATTTACTCAGTTTTCTCCTCTAAAAACTGAAGGTAATTAGATCTACCTCACAGGGTTTGTATGAGGATTGTGTGTGTGTGTGTGATTTTGGTGAAAGTTTACACAGCAAATTAGTTTGTCATTAAACAGGTAATACACAAATTGTTTGGTGACATTGGTTGCCAATCCCGCCACGTGTCAGCACTCTCCCCTTATCCACCCCAGGTCACCTGTTGCATTTGTACGGTTTTCCTATCCCTTCCTGCCTTCTTCTCTTTGCTTTTGGGCTGATGTGCCCGATAGTCTCGTATACATGGTTGAACTATGAAGCACGTCCTTCATGTGTCATTGTTGGCCCTATAGACCTGTCTAATCTTTGGCTGAAGGGTGAACCCCAGGAGTGACTTCAGTACTGAGCTAAAACGGTGTCTGGGGACCATACTGTCAGAGTTTCTCCAGTCTCTGTCAGACCAGCAAGCCTGGTCTTTAATATTATTATTTTTTGTGAATTTGAATTTTGTTCTACATTTTTCTCCTGCTCTGTGTATTGTGATCCCTGCCAGAGCAGTCGGTGGTGGTAACCAGGCACCATCTAGTTGTTCTGGGCTCAGTTCGGTGGAGGTTGTGGTAGTTGTGGTCCATTAGTCCTTTGGACTAATCTTTCCCTTGTGCATTTGGTCTTCTTCATTCTCCTTTGCTCCAGCCAGAATGGGACCAATAGATTTATCTTAGATGGCCACTCGCAGGCTTTTAAGATCCCAGTTGCTACTCATCACAGTCAGATGTAGAACATTTTCTTTATAAACTATGTTATGCCAGTTGAGCTAGATGTCTCCAGGCCTCAGCCCAGAAACTCCGTCTCTCAGGGTGTTTGGATGTATTTGTGATGCTTCTGTGACTTTGCCCTGGACAAGTTGTGCTGACTTCCCCAGTATTGTGTACTGTCTTACCCTTCACCCAAGTTACTAGTTATCTACTATCTAGTTAGTGAATAGTAGATCTATCTTCCCTTCCTCATAACTGTCAAAGATTGTTTCTTTTTATGTGTACACCTTTTCATGTGTTTGTATAATAGTGGTCTCATACAGTATTTGTCCTTTTGTGATTGACATATTTCACTCAGCATAATGCCCTCCATATTCGTCCATGTTATTATATGTTTTGCAGATTCATCATTGTTCTTTATTGTTCATAGTATTCTATTGTATATATGTACCATAGTTTGTTTATCCATTCATCTGTTGATGGGCACTTAGGTTGTTTCTATCTTTTCGCTATTGTGAATAATGCTGCAGTGAACTTGGATGTGCATATGTCTATTTGTGTGATGGCTCTTATTTCTCTAGGATATATTCCTAGCAGTGGGATTGTTAGATGGTATGGTATTTCTATTTTTAGCTTTATAAGGAAGTGCCATATTGTTTTCCAAAAGGGTTGTACCATTTTGCATTCCCACCAGCAGTGCATAAGAGTTCTAATCTCTCTGCAGCCTCTCCAACATTTGTTATTTTCTGTTTTTTTGACTTGTGTCAGTAATGTTGGGGTGAGATGGTATCTCATTGTAGTTTTGATTTGTATGTCTCTAATGGCTAGTGATTGTGAGCATTTCCTCATGTGTCTATTAGCCGCCTGAATGTCTTCTTTGGTGAAGTGTCTGTTCATATCCTTTGCACATTTTTTAAATGGATTATTTGTCTTTTTATTGTAGAGGTGTTGGATTTTCCTGTAGATTTTAGAGACTAGAACTTTGTCAGATATGTCAGAGCCCCAAATTTTTCCCCAGTCTGTAGATTCTCTTTTTACTCTTTTGGTGAAGTCTTTTGATGAGCATAAGTGTCTAATTTTTAGGAGATCTCATTTATCTAACTCATCTTCTGGTGTTTGTGTATTATTAATTATGGTTTATGTGGTATTTATGCCATATATTAGGGCCCCTAGTGTTGACCGTATTTTTTCTTCTATGATATTTATAGTTTTTGGTTTTATATTTAGAGCTTTGATCCATTTTGAATTAGTTTTTGTGTATGAAGTGAGGTATGGGTCCTGTTTCAATTTTTTACAGATGGACATCCAGTTTTGCCAGCACCATTTGTTAAAAAGACTATCTTTTCCCCATTTAATGGACTTTGGGCATTTGTTGAAGATCAGGTGGCATTGTTGTTGTTTTTAGGTGCTGTCAAGTCGGTTCTGACTCATAGTTACCCTATGTACAACAGAACAAAACACTGCCGGTCCTGCACCATCCTCACAATTGTTGTTATTCTTGGGCCCATTGTTGTGGCCACTGTATCAATCTGTCTTATTGACCTTCTGATTTACCAAGCATGATGTCATTCTCCAGGGGCTGATTCCTCCTGATACCTGGTGGTCTACTTCTGAAAAGAATTAGCCAGTGAAAACCTTATGAATAGCAGCAGAACGTTGTCTAATGCTGGAAGATGAGCCCCTCAGGTTGGAAGACACTCCAAAGATGACTGGGGAAGAGCTGCCTCCTCAATGTAGAATCGACCTTAATGATGTGGATGGAGTCAAGCTTTCAGGACCTTCATTTGCTGATGTGGCATGACTGTAAATGAGAAGAAACAGCTGCAAACATCCATTAATAGTCAGATCGTGGAATGTACGAAGTATGAATCTAGAAAAATTGGAAATCACCAATGAAATGGAATGCATAAGCATCAATATCCTAGGCATTAGTAAGCTGAAATGGACTGGTATTGGGTATTTTGAATTGGACAATCATATGATCTATTATGCTGGGAATGACAAATTGAAGAGGAATGGCATTGCATTCATTGTCAAAAAGAACATCTCAAGATCTGTCCTGAAGTACGCTGTCAGTGATAGGTTAATATCCATGTGCCTACAAGGCAGACCAGATAATACGACTATTATTCAAATTTACCCACCAACCACGTGGCATTAGGTAGATGGATTTACATCTGGGTATTTGATTCTATTCCATTGGTCAATGTGTCTCTCATTGTATCAGTACCAGGCTGTTTTGAGTACTGTAGCTGTGTGGTAGGTACTGAGGTTAGGTAGTGTGAGGTTTCCTACTTTGTTATTTTTCTCCAATAATGCTTTACTTATCTGGGGCCTCTTCCTTTCCATATAAAGTTGATAATTAGTTTTTCCGTGTTGTGAAAGAATGCTGTTGGTATTTGGATTGGGATTGCATTGTATTTGTAGATTGTTTTGGGTAGAATTGACATTTTCACAGTGTTGGGTCTGCCTATCCACGAGCATGGTATGTTTTTCCATTTATGTAGGTCTTTTTTGGTTTCTTGCAGTAGTGTTTTGTAGTTTTCTTTGTATAGTTCATTTACGTCCCTGGTTAGATTTATTCCTACGTATTTTATTTTTTTAGGTGCTATTATAAATGGTATTGCTTTCCTGATTTCCTTTTTGTAGTTCTCTTGATTGGTATATAGGAATCCAAATAATTTTTATATGTCTGTCTTGTATCCTGCTACTCTGGTGAATCTTTCTATTAGTTCCAGTAGTTTTCTGTGGAATCTTTATGGTTCTGTATGTATAGTATCATATCATCCACAAAGAGGGGTCGTTTTACTTCTTCCTTACTAGTTGGGATGCCCTTTATTTCATTTTCTTACCTAGCTAGGACTTGCTGTACCTAGGACTTCCAGCACAGTGTTAACTAGGAGTCATGATAAAGAGCATCTTTGTCTTGTTCCCATTCTCAAGGGGAATATTTTCAGTCTCTCTCTGTTGAGAATGATGTTGGCTGTTGGTTTTGTATAGATGCCCTTTATTATGTTGAGGAATTTCTCTTCTATCCCTATCTTACTGAGAGTTTTTTTTAATCAGGAATGGGTGTTGGACTTTATCAAATGCCTTTTCTGTGTCGATTGAGATGATCATGTGATTCTTTTCTTTTGTTTTATTTACGTGGTGGATTATGTTGATTGATTTTCTAATGTTGAACCATCCTTGCATAGCTGATATGAATCCCACTTAGTCATGGTGTAGTATTTTTTTATATGATGCTGAATTCTGTTGGCTAGAATTTTGTTGAGAATTTTTCCGTCTATATTCATGAGAGATATTGGTCTGTAATTTTCTTTTTTTGCGGTGTTTTTGACTGGTTTTGGTATCAGGATTTTGCTAGCTTCATAGAAAGAATTTCGAAGTATCCCTTCCTTTTCTATGTTCTGAAATAGTTTGAGTAGTACTGGTGTAAGCTCTTCTCTGAATGTTTGGTAGAATTCTCCAGTGAAGCCATCTGGGTTGGGACTTTTTTTGTTGTTGTTGGGAATTTTTTAAATTACCTTTTCAATCTCTTCTCTTGTTATGGGTCTGTTCAGATATTTGACCTTAATTTGTGTTAGTTTAGGTAGGTAGTGTGTTTCTAGAAATTTGTCCATTTCCTCTGGGTTTTTAAATTTGTTGGAGTACAGTTTTTCATAGTACTCTGTTATGATCCTTTTTATTTCAGTTGGGTCTTTTGTAGTGTCCACTATTTCATTTCTTATTTGGGTTTTTTGCTTTGTCCTGTTTTTCTTTTGTCAGTTTGGTCAGTGGTTTGTTGACTTTGTCAATCCTTTCAAAGAACCATCTTTTGGTTTTGTTGATTCTTTCTATTGTATTTCTATTCTCTATTTCATCTCTGATCTTTATTATTTCCTTTCTTCTGGTGGGCGTGGGCTTCTTTTGCTGTTCTCTTTCTATTTGTTCGAGTTGTAGGGCTAACACTTGGATTTTGTCCCTTTCTTCTTTTTTGATGTGTGCATCTGTTGCTGTAAATTGATCGCTGAGCACTGCTTTAGCTGTGTATTATAGGTTTTGGTATGATGTGTTTTCATTCACATTTGATTCTAGGGATTTTTTGATTCCATCTTGGATTTCTTCTACTACCCAGTGGTTTTTAAGCAAGGTGTTAATTCAGTTTCCATGTGATTGATTTTTTTTTTTCCTTGCTCTTCCTGTTATTTCTGCTTTTATAGTGTTGTGATCAGAGAAGATGCTTTGTATTATCTCATTGTTTTGGATTTTGTTGAGGGTTGCTTTGTGGCCTAAGATGTGGTCTTTTCTGGAGAACGTTCCACGTGTGTTGGTAAAGAATGTATACTTTGCTGCGGTTGGGTGGAGTGTTCTATATATGTCTATGAGGTCAAGATGGTTGATTGTGGCCTTAAGAGCTTCTGTGTCTTTGCTGAGTTTCTAGACATTATGTGCTTTACTGAGGGTGGTATGTTGAAGTCTCCTACTGTTATTGTGGAACCCTCAATTTCTCTTTTCAGTGCTGTTAGAGTCTGTTTTATGTATTTTGGAGCCCTGTCATTGGGTACATAAATATTTATTATGGTTGTGTCTTCATGGTGGACTGTCCCTTTAATCATTATATAATGTCCTTCCTTGTCTTTTATGATAGATTTTGCCTTAACGTCTGTGTTAGATTAGTATTACCACTCCTGTTCTTTTTTGGTTGCTGTTTGCTTGATGTATTTTTTTCTGTCCTTTGATTTTTAATATATTTATGTCTTTGTGTCTAAGGTGTGTTTCTTGATACATATTGATGAATCATGTTTTTTTATCCATTTTGTCAGTCTCTGTGACTTTATGGGTACATTTAGGCAATTTAGGTATGTCTTTTGTAGACAGCATATCAATGAGTCATGTTTTTTTATCCATTCTGTCAGTTTCTGTCACTTTATGGGTAGAGTTAGGCCATTTACATTCAGTGTGATTATCAGTAAGTGTGAGTTTATTGCTGTCATTTTGTAGTGCTTTTTTTATTTTTTCTGTAGTGCTGATATTTTCTTTGTTCCTCTTACTCTCCTGTGCTGAGTTCCTTTTGTCTGTGAAATTTTATTTCATTTCTTTCATTATTGTAGATTTTGTGTTTACTGAGACTTTATGCTTTTCTTCTTTATTCTGATAAGTAGGTTCATTAACTTCCTTTGTGGTTACCTTGAAATTTACCTTACCTTCCTAAGATTGAACGAGTCTTTTATTGCTTGATAATCCCTTGATTTCCCCTCCATTTGAAAGTTGTATGTCTGCACTGTGTTTCCCCCCTTTTATTGTTGTAACATTGTTGTCATTTACAGATTGAGGTCTCTACTTCCCTGTTTCGAATCTTTTAGTTTTTTTATCCTTGAGAATTTGTTACCTAGCTTGGTGATACTGACCGGTATCCTAGATTCAGGTTGTTGTCTTCTCAGTGACTTCCAGTCTAATAATTTATCCCTTCATTTAAGGGTCAGGGCTCTAGGATTCACATCTGTATCTGTTTTACCTGGGTTTTCAGGTCCTTGTTGCAGCAGGATGGCTTAGTGCATCTCACTAGTTTGCCATCTTTGGTGAGGTTCGGTTCTTTTTTATCATACCGGATTGTGACATTTTCTCTTCATTAAAAAAAAGACTACACATATACATCATGCTTTTTAAAGTAAAAAACTGGACAGTGAATAAGGAAGACCGAAGAAGAATTGACACCTTTGAATTATGGTGTTGGTGAAGAATGTTGAATATACCATGGAATGCCAGCAGAATGAACAAATCTGTCTTGGAAGAGGTACAGCCAGAATGCTCCTTAGAAGCGAGGATGGCGAGACTTTGTCTCACGGACCTTGGACATGTTATCAGAGGGACCAGTCGCTGCAGAAGGATATCATGGGGGAGCTATATAAACAGATAATATAACATAATAACTGCTGCGCTAGAGGAATGTACATGGTACTGATTCAATGTGGAGCTGAGGCATGAGAGTCAGTGAATTTTTTTGTAGGGTGAACTTCTTAATCTGAGGCTTAAAAGAAGTGCGTAGGAGTGAGCCAGGAAGGATGAAATTCCTTTCAAGGCAACAGCAAGAACAAAGGTGTGGTGGGGGAAAAATATCATGGAACTTGGGGAGGAGCAGTTAGGTGTCAGCTCAGTGTTGCTGGATCCTAGAATAATAGGCAAGGGAATTGTGTGGGAGATGGGCAGGAGAGGAGGTTTTGGAATGGCTTCACATATGCCGTGGTTAAGATTGTTGGACTTTGCCCTGTGGATCTGGAAGCAGGATATCACATAGTCTGATTTGTTGAAGATGGATTACTGCAGCAGCTCTGTATAGGATGGATCTGAGGGAGTCAAGCCTGGAGGCAGGAGTATCAGTTATGAGGCTGGTGCGATAGTATAGGCAAGAATTAGTGAGGGCCTGAATTATTACAGTGCTGTCAGGGATGGAGAGGAGGGCACAAGGTAGAGACACATGAGGCACTGAGACCCAGAGAAGCTGTGACTTGCCGAAGTCACACAGTCAGAGCCCCTGTCTGTGCCGAAAGTTAAGCTTTATTAATCAGAGTTTTTTCTATATAAACTTTGAGGAAACAACAGCAAGTTTCCTAATTGCTTAGATCTAATTGCATTCCTGCTGTTTTAGTAGCATGGAAAGGGTGAGTCACAAAAGAGGAAGGAACTACACTTAGGACTCATTAAAACACTTTAGGGTGGGGTGGTGTGTTTGTGTGTACTCTTAAGACAAATTAAGCTTCTCATTTAATGCACTGAGGCTGTCAATACACTTTTTTAATTGTTTGTGGTTCTAACATTTGAGATAAACTTTCCTGTGGTTGTTCCTGGCTGCTTAGCATTGAAGACATTCCTTGAAGAGTGCCATAGGAGGGAAGGAATACTGTGGCATGATGCAGATGAAACCCTATTCAGTAGTCATTTTTGCATGAAACTTACTTATTAAAACTAACATTCCTAACCATATAGGATACTGTTGCTTTTCAGTGTTCCTAGGTGACAACATTTATTCAGTTAAATAATAGTATTTGGGAAAAAAGATTAATAACATTTCCAATAAAGTGTGAATACACATGCTTAAAAATTATAAACCGCTGTAAACACAAGGCCAACTTTACAAAAGGACAGAGTTTTGTAAACTTCCTGGAATGCTCCTCTTCTCTCCCTTCGTAATTCAGAGCACTAAATATCCTAATTGCATGCTTGTAGGTGACCCTTTCTTTCATCTGGGCTTACTGGTTTTCAGTTTAGTACCATCACTCTAGCAGATGTAGTTCTTGTGGTTCTCTGAAAGGACACAGAGATGATGATGGTGTTAACTGTTAAGAGATGTTGATGGTGTTAAGCCTTAGTACAGGACTGACCTTGGGGATGGGGAAATCGGGGTGCTCTGTTACTTGCCTGCTGTTAAGTGTAATTCCTGCTGGGTTGGAGGTGAGATTAGAACTGTAGGCTCTTGCCTCACATTTTGGCACATTGCATGTCCCTGAGATCGAGTCCCTCCTTAAATTTTGTGCTGTAGGTGCCTCACCCTAGTCCCATGCCTGCTCATTGGCACAGCATCGAATTAGTAAATTATCCTATTTTCTTGTCTTTTCTCCTAAGGAAAACTATTGTTTTTTGCCTAGAGACTCAAGAATGAGGATCTTTACGTTGGTTTTTGTGTATATGTCTTCACTTGGCCAATGCTGTCGCAGATTTGTGCATGAAAGTAAGTTAGAGAATATTTGGTATACAAAGATGAACAACAGAATTTCTTAGGAATTTAAAGTGGTTTGATTTATATATAGTGTTTTAGGAACATAAATATTGTGAAAATAGTTTAGATCAATAAGTATTTCATGACTGGACTGCTTATTATATAAGTTTTCCAGTACGTTTTCTATTTTTTTTTTAAATTTTCTGAGGAATATTCTGATTTCTTGTGCTTGCTCCTCCTTCTCCTCCTCCTCTTTTTTCTTATTAATACATTTTACTCATGTAATTGCAGAGGCTTTCTGTGGTGTTTCACATTTGTAAATGTTGTTAAGAGTGAGAGGTGGAATTTGGAGACAGATAACAGTGTCATGAACTGGGAAAAGAGGAGGGCTAGACATGAAATACAGTTTTGAGACTGGATTTTATATTTGGAGGTTGGAGAGAAACACCTTTATTTATTCTGGTGTATTTTTATAGACAAGTCTGAGGTTTATTTATACACCTCAGACCAAATTTTAGAACCAATATTAAGATAGTTTAACTTCTGACACCATTATTTTCTTTCATACTGATTTAAAAAATATGGTAATATTTTCTGGTTTAATTATATGAATTAGTAGTGATCTAAGTATTATCAATAAAATTTTGAATTTTAATATTGAGACTTGAGAATTTGGTATACATCTTACATATTTATAAATAAATTTTATATTTTAGAATCATTTGGACAATCATTCAAAACAAAATAAGTTTACATTGGTAGGAATAAGACCAAGATGTCCTTATCTTAATTTGTCCCTTTATAGCAGCGGTTCTCAATGAGGGGCGATTTAGCTTCCTAGGAGACATCTGGAGATGTTTGGAGACACTTTTGTTGTCACAACTGAGGGGGTACTACTGGTATCTAGTGTGTAGAGGCCAGTGATAATGTTAAACATCCAACAATGCGCAAGACAGCCCCCACAACAAAGAATTCTCTGACCCAAAATGTCAATAGTGCCAAAGTTAAGAAACCATGCCTTCCTTATAGGATTCATAAAATGTATAGTTCACATCATTCTTTGTATTTTTAATTTTTTTCCCATCTTAAATGAGTAGCATTTAAAAATGGTGCCATAGTCATGATATATGGTAGATTGATTACAAAAATGGCCCCAATCCTTCACCCTTCCCTGAATCCATACCCTTTGCAATGTCTTTGTCTTTTTTCCTGCCTCTTGAATCTGAGTTGGACTTGTGACTTGCTTTGCATAATAGAATGTGTTGGGAGTTATGTTGAGCCTAGACTTCAGAAGGTCTTCTGTGCTTCTGTTCTCTCTTGTGACCAAACCCATGCTAGCCTGGCTAGCCTTTTGGTTGCTAGCTGCCCCTGTTGCCCCAGCTGAGCTAGCCAGTCAACAGATGTGGGAAAGAGATCATCCTAGATGAGCTAGCCCCCACCCAAAACTTGCCAGTTGACTGTAGAAGCATGCATGAATTCAGCTGAGATTACTGAGCGTGGCCCAGCCCAGCAGAACTGCCCATTTGACTTATAGACTGAGGAAGAGCATTCTAAAACTACTGTTCTTGACATGATTGAGACTTCTGACTAAAGTCTAGGCCAAACCTCATTTTGCCTTAAGAGACTCCATTTTGGATTTTTAGATAAGCTTCTGTCATACAATGCAGCTTGTCACTTTGTAAAATTTCCACTGTACCTTTGATCTACAAACAAGCAATTCTACAGAAGAATGTGGGTTTGCTTACCCTATTCTGCTTGTCCAAAAAGTTTTAGAAGATGAGCTTGTGGTTAGAAATGGCTGATGTAAAGAGAAGATTATTCAACTAGTACAGGTATTAAGCATATGACTTTAGTGGTTAGCCAGTTCTCAGAAAATGCCCCTTTGCTCCCCCTTGGGAAAAAAAAAAAGTTTTTCTGACCTGTGCCTAGGTCCTTGCAAAGCCCTATACTTTTCCATAACTTTGTTCTAACCCCCCTTCTAAGCTCTGTAAATGTCAGCCAATCACAAACATTTTAGCTGCACCCTTCTGCTTGTCTTTATGAGTCTTTGTAAATGAACAGCTCACCGGAGCATTTTGTCAAGATTATCTTGACTCTCTTTCCCTGTTTTACAAAACGCCCGTTTGCCATAATAAACGCTTTGTTTTTAATTTTAAACAGACTTGTAGTTCTTTCACTACAGCAAGACTCATGAGCTGTAATAAATGGTAGCTAGTTTAAGCAATAGGTAACTGATACATTATAATATAGTCATTTTTTAGTTCTGCTTTCTCTCCTAATTAGTGACAATATGGTCCTTTAACTTAGTTTCTACGCTATTATTGTGTGCTGTCAAGTTGATTTTGACTCATAGCAACCCTATAGGACAGAGTAGAACTGCCCCATAGAGTTTCCTAGGCTGTAGTCTTTATGGGAGTAGATTGCCAGGTCTTTTCTCCTGCTGATCAACTGGTGGGTTTCAACTGCTGACCTTTTGGTTAGCGGCTGAGCTCTTAACCATTGTGCCAGCAGGGCTCAGTTCCAGATAGAGGGAATAACATGTTAAAAGCCCTTGAATAGGATTGTATTTGTAGCTTCATTTTTTTAAAAACCGGGAGGAGGCCGTTAAGATTGGGATGAAGTGAGCAAGGCGGGAGGGAGAGTAAAAGGAGACTAAATCAGTGAGTTCGTGGGGGCCAGACCATGTAGGGCTTTATCGTTAAGGATTTTGGATTGTATTTAAGTCCTAATCAAAAGAGTCCAGGCCAACTTTGCAGGTTTTTTGTTTGTTTGCTTTTAGAACATCCTACAATTTGAGATTTAAGTTAAACATTTATTGCAAGAATACTAACTACTAGAGGGTATTAGCAGGAGGAAGATGTGGCAGTCTGCTTCTGTAAAGATTGCAGCCTTGGAAACACTGTGGGGCAGTTCTGCTCTGTCCTGTAGGGTCGCTATGAGTCAGAATTGACTCAGCGGCACACAACAACAACAATAGAGGGTTTTAAGCGAAGAAGTGACATGATCTGACTTGTGTTTTAAAAAATATTCTGATTGTTATGTGGAGAATAAACTGTGGGTGGGGGGGGCAAGGGTAGAAACAGGGAAAGCAGTTAGTAAATTTTATTATAAGAGTTCAGGATGCAGAAACCAGAAGGGGGAAAAATACCCTGCAATAGTTTTTATTGTTATTGATTAATATAAATTAACTTTATTCTTTGCTACTTAAAAACACTTTCTTTTGTGTTTTTGATAGACTCTCACTTGAGAAATAATGAAATAAAAAAATTGGACTTTTAAAATAATGTACTCATGGGTCTGTTTAAAAACTCATCTTTCTCCCTAAACTTTAATGAAAAGTCCAGCAGAGGTGTGGGAAGGAAATAACAAATTACAAAATATGGAAGGCTGCTTATCTCTGTATTATTGGAAAAGTCTAATACACAAATTATTTATTTATAGGAATATTCCTCAAAATGTGGTTTGGCTTCTGTTTAAGTACTGTAGCTGATACTCTACTTGTTGTGTGCTGTTCTTTTTAAAGAAAATTCTTTCATTTTAGCTATAAGGCTGTGGTTGAGGTACAAAAGATATTCCTTGGGGTGGGGGATTCCAAACATCTTAAACAAAATATTTATATTGTATAAATACACAAAAACAAATAGACTAGCAGGTGTTTTTAAATATTGAAAAATACTATGCAAATTAAAAACTGAATAAAATTATTACATAGACCATAACATAAAATCTTACACCATACTTATTCAATCTGTATGCTGAGCAAATAATCTGAGAAGCTGGACTGTATAAAGAACACAGCATCAGAATTGGAAGAAGACTCATTAACAACCTTGCTTGCTGAAAGCAAAGACTTGAAGCACTTACTGATGAAGATCGAAGACTATAGCCTTCAGTATGGATTACACCTCAGCAGAAAACAAAAATCCTCACAACTTAACCAATGAGCAACATCATGATAAATGGAGAAGACTGAAGTTGTCAAGGATTTCATTTCACTTGGATCCACAACCAACGCCCATGGAAGCAGCAGTCAAGAAATCAAACGACGTATTACATTGGGGAAGTCTGCTGCAAAAGACCTGTTTAAAGTGTTGAACAGCAAAGATGTCACTTTGAGGACTAAGGAGTGCCAGACCCAAGCCATGGTATTTTCAATGGACAGTGAATAAGAAAGACCAGAGAAAAGTTGATGCTTTTGAATTATGGTGTTGGCAAAGAATATTGAATATACCATGGACTGCCAGAAGAATGAACAAATCTGCCTTGGAAGAAGTACGGCCAGAATGTGTCTTAGAAGCAAGGATAGTGAGACTTCGTCTCATGTACTTTGGATGTGTTATCAGGAAGAGCTGGTCCCTGGAGGACATCATGCTTGGTAAAGTACAGGGTCAGCAAAAGAGGAAGACCCTCAGTGAGATGGATTGACACAATGACTGCAACAGTGGGCTCAAACACAGCAACGATTGTGAGGGTGGCACAGGACTGGGCATTGTTTCATTCTGTTGTACATAGGGTTGCTAAGAGTTGGAACCCACTTGATGGTACCTCATAACAACAACAGCAACATAAAATCTAAGATTTTGACCTCAAGGAAAACAGTGTAGATTTTTCTTTTTATTATTTCAGTGTGCATATTTATACTACTCTGGACGAAATACCCGACTCTTCTTAATCTGTGGTTCCCATATAGGTCATAGCTAAAGGTCCTGTTACCATCAGCCAAGAGATTATAATCGTAAGCATTTATTTATTATGATTAAGATAATCACCTCAATATAAATAACTGTAATCTTAGTCTTAAAATGATCATAAAGATGTTGAACTTTAGCCAAACTCTATCTATCATTTTTTAAGTACAGAAAATACTGTTTGAAAACATGTTGAATACTTCAGCAGCATTTAAAATCATACAAAACATTTTACTCCAACTGTATAGCAAAATGCAATTTTTAGAATAAACTCAAAAAACCAAACCCATTGCCATTGAGTCAATTCTGACTCAGCAACCCTAGTAAATAATCTTGCTATGAAGACAAAATACTTAAAGCATACTAATTAATTTGGAAACTACTTATTACTTCATGTCAAATTCAAATTATTCTTCACATATAGCTGATGTGAAATATACAACATTCAAAATTGCTTTCAAATATTAAACATTTCCAATACACTAAAATTAATTAAAGGAGCCCTGGTGGCACAGTGGTAAAGTGCTCGGCTGCTAACTGAAAGGTTGGCGGTTTGAGCCTGCCCAGTCTCTCCGAGGGAGAAAGACCTGATGATTTGCTCCCATAAAGATTGCAGCCCAGAAAACCCGTAGGGTTGACTCAGCGGCCCCTAATAACAACAACAAAACTAGCCAATTTGGAAATCTGACAATTAACATCTAAACCCCAAACCAGCAGCTGTGTGCTGTGGTGTCGATTCCCATTCATAGCTACCCTATAGGACAGAGTAGAACTGTCCCATAGAGTATCCTAGGCTGTAATCTTTACAGGAGCAGATCGCCTGGTCTTTTCTCCTGCTGAGCGCCTGGTGAGTTCGAAAGATGTTTCCCATAAAGATATCGACCAGTACAATATTACCATTCCCAACATTAAATTCCAAAATTAGTTAAGTACTTGAAATTTAACTAAAATAGTAAAACGAAAACATTTTTTATCGCTCCTTTAAAAAAAACTTTTTTTCTCTAATTATAGAAAATTATAAAACTTTGAAATTATCATTTAGAGTGAAAATTCCCAATAATAACACATATGTAACATGGTAAGATGTCCAAGATGTATTATGTGAAAAAAGCAAGTTGGAGGACAGTCTATTGGTATGATTCCAGTTTTGTTAGTGGAGATTTTTTTTTAATTGGAAAAATATTAAAAATAGTCTCATATGGTTAAGGGATTCAGAAATATGGAATTCTTGAACATATTCTGGGCCACCCCTTAAAAAGACTGATTTAGAAGATTTGGAGTGGTTTCTGTTAATCTGCAATTTAAACAAACACATGTACCATGTTATTTTGATGCACATGATTTGCCTAGCATGCTCTGTCTGAGCTGCTGTGTGGAAGTGTCTTAGGTGCTGCACGGACAAAGGAAAGCACACAGGTGCTGAAGGGGCTCTACCTTCAAACAGAGCCACTCCTCTTTGTTTCATATTCAGGGCTTCTGAAGAAAATTTTGGAAATTGAAAAGGTTTGAAAACCACAATCTGAGATCGCTGACCTTGTTAAGTGTAAGTTCTTGGACGGTTTGAGAATATTCAGTGATTACTATCTTAAACGTTACTGCTTTATGTTTATTTGGTGTTTTTAGCTTTTGAAAACACTCTCACAGTTCTTTTCATTTTAGCTGATTAAAGCTGATGACCTTTGCTAATGGCAGGGCTAGCCACTGTGTGTGATTTATTTAGAGTTCAGCTCACTGGTTCTCAAATGTTTGAGATACTAAGTGATACTCTTAGGTGTTGTGAGAGGTGTGTGGGTGTCTTGGGTTTATATAAATAGGTGGCCAATATAAGCTTATCTGTTTTGTGGACAGTAAAAGTCAGATAGAAAAACATCTATTTAAAATAGAACCCATTTCAAAGTGCTTCATTTATTTCTGTGTGATAGGATTTCAAACAATTTTAAAGTAACCTATTTCTTTTCATTGTTTGTGTTTTCTAATTGTTATACAATAATTGTTTTGTAATAAAAATGAAAAATAAACTTTATAGGATATTGTGTTTTGTTTTTGGAAACATAAAATAAATATAAACTTTCCTATCATAGATTCCCCCTCCCCCTGAGAAAAAAGCCAGGGAAGGGGAAGGAGACTTGTTTTTCATTATACACTGTCTCTATACTGTTAAATCTTTTTAAACCATGTGTATGTATTCCTTTCATAATCTTAAAAAAGTTAAATGTGATCCTTTTAACCTTTCGTACCTCAACCACAGCCTTAAAATGAAAGAATTTTGTAGTTTACAATGGAAGCAAAGAAAGAATGTCAAGAGCTGATAGTGAGACTAGAAAAATACACACAGACTGGTGTTGGCGGGCAGCTCCATAAACTCTTGTTGAGGTTCAAGGGACGGAATTAAGTCTAGGGCCGCTATCTAGCTCCAGACTTTGTAGGGCTTAGCTCAGTTATGGGTCCCATTGTTTGTTTTCTATGAGATTTATCTTATGGCTCTTTGTATATATATCTTTATGAAGTTGTTATTGTTAGTTGCCATTGAGTTAGTTCTGACTCACAGTGACCCTGTGTGTGCAGAGAACTGTTTCATAGGGTTTTCAAGGCTATGACCTTTCAGAAATCCTATTTTTTGTCAAGTAATTTGAATGGGTCTCTTTTCCTTGCAAGTAAAGAAGTCTGAACAGAACAATATTTATTGTAGAAAATACAGAAAATATAAAAAAAATCACAATTTCTTGTAATACCATAGCTAACCAGTGGTGGTCATAACTAACCACTGTTAACACTTTGGTTATTTCCTTCGATTATTTTTCCACATGTTTATTTCTCAAAATTGTGATCTTACAACCTTGATTAATCTTTGCATACCTTTTGAATGTGCTGAGCTCAGCGATCTTATTTCTAATTCAGACGAAAATTAAAGCCAAGTGAAATGAGAGTAATTGGAGAAACTAATGAATACATATTTTTAAAACCTAAATTTTGGAGAGATTTAGTTTCATTATGAAAAGAACAACAAAGAATATGCTTCTAAGCTAGTGAGAAAATCAGTGCCATTTATAGTTTTTACAATTTCCTCTGTGCTGTTCAGATAGTATGCAGTATCTGTAAAGTCTGAACTGAAAGTTTAGGGAGACCCAATTTCCTGTTGCAAGGTGAGGGCCTTTTGTCACCTTGATAAACTCGCCTTATGCTTGTAGAAGCAGGAATTCAATCTTGATTGGATTTGTGGATGCTAAGTTATACTGAAAGTTCACTGTTGGATTAAATGTCATCTTATTAATGTATAACGAGGACTAAATAGCTGACTAGTGGACTGGATACTTGCATCTAGTCTCTCCCTATAGGGAAGAAAATTTATTAGAAGCTTGTTTGGTAAAGGTGTAATCAGAACTATGGGAATGAATGATAAGATTCAAATGTTTAACGACTTGGTGTCTCCATTGTCTTTCTTGGACTGTTTCTGCATGGTCAGTGCCAGAATTTGCTTTTGTGCTCCATTCCTGAAAATCTTCCTTTTAAATGTACCTCTGCTTCACTATGTCTCCACTCTGGGTTCCTATTTCTTGGTTAAATGATAACATAGGAGACATATTATTGAGTCAGACCACAGTCCATCCACCGCTGTGTCTTGTAGTCTGTGACAGGATAATTAAGAGATCTACCTCGAGAGGCTAAGGTTGGAAGGGCATTGTGAAAATTGTAAGATTTTGTTTTCTAACAGGAAGGAGAGAGGTTTACCTGAAGTTGTTGACTACCTCTTTTCACAACCATTAGCAAATGTTCCCTGTGACAATTTAAATGACTATGCTTTTCCTACATTACTGACTACAACCTTATCCTCAGGGACCAGGGAGGTCTGTGGACTTCCTTGGTCAGAAGGAAAGAATGCTAAAATTGATTTATCCATATTCACTGTGGAAGTGGCCACATACAATTCAAGTATTTACCATTCCTGGCCTAGGTGATCCCCAAGGGATTCTGTTGTAAATATGAGCTATTTAAAAAAATTTGTTTTCCTTTAACATAACAAGAGAAATTAATTTTTAGATTTTCTATATACCATAGCAGAGTCCTGGTGGCGCAGTGGTTAAGAGCTTGGCTGCTAACCAAAAGATCAGCCGTTCGAATCCACCAGCTGCTCCTTGGAAACCGTATGGGGCAGTTCTACCCTGTCCTATAGGGTCACTATGAGTTAAAATTGACTTGGCGGCAACTGGTTACAGGTGTATATCATAGCACACTGGTTAAAGTATTCCACTGCTAACCAAAAGGTAGGCGGTTCAAACCCACCAGCCACTCCATGGGAGAAAGATGTGGCAGTCCGCTTCCGAAAAGATTGCAGTGGCATTGTGGAAGAAAGGTCCAATGATCTGTTTCTATTAAGATTACAGCCAAGAAAACCCTGTGGAGCAGTTCTACTCTGTAACACTTCAGGTTACCGTGATTCAGAATCAACTTGACAGCAACTAACGACAGTCCCCCAAAAATCCAAACCCATTGCTGTCAAGGATTCTGACTCATAGTGGCCCTATTGGACAGAGTAGAATTGCCCCGTAGGGTTTCTGAGGAGTGGCTGGTGGATTTGAACTGCCGACCTTTTGGTTAGCAACCAAGCTCTTAACCACTGCACCACCAGAACTCCAAGTGGTCAAGCTGGGAGCTCAGTCCAGATTTTTCTGACGCTAAATCCCATGCTCTTTGCATTGTACTGTCTTGGCTAATAGAAATTCATTCAAAAATTGTTCATTGTACACTTCCTAGTCCAACTATACATTTAGACAGGTTTTTAAAGGTATTTTTAATAATGATAAACTAGTGCTTCTCTGTGAGTTGAGCCAACTTAGATTTTTCAAACCAAATTAAAGGAAAGTAAAAAATAGGTTTCTTCTAGTTGCCACCAGAGGGAGCCAGAAAGATTGATATTTTAATAAGCTTTGGAACAGCCTTGGAAACACTACGGGGTCGCTATGAAGTCAGAATAGACTCGGCAGCAGTGGGTTTTGGAACTCTTCAAGTCAGGAATACACACTGATAAGCAATTCTGTTAGTGAACTCGTATTACGAACAATACTTTAAGTATGTGTATAATATGTTCATTTTGATTTAAAAGTTAAATGTGTGTCCCGGTATTGAAAAGACCTGTTATCTCTTGATGGTGATTTTGCTAGATTGCCTTTGCCTCTTTTCATTCCTCCTATCTCCCCTTCCTCCTTTTTTTTTTTTGATACCCGTTAGTATTTTCTATTTTTTCTACCATGAGTATATATTATATAATAAAAATGACACTTAACTTGTAGTTTATTTGAGGAATATGAGGGCTGTTAAATGGTTTATAGAGTGTTTGAAATGTTCGTCATTGTAGTCTAAAATGCATCAGCCATTATTTGTAATGCATTGTTAATTTGCCTGGGAAATCTTTTTCATGTTGAGAAGGTAAGTTTAGGTTATCACTTATCTGAATCTTCAGAATTCTGAATTACTATAGTATAAATTTAAGGAAATTTATTGAGTACAAATAAAAGATGCATTACTTTAGATTCTTGGTTGCTAGATTAATAAGAATATTTTAGACTGTAAAAGAAAAAATTCATTATGAATAATATATTAAATAGAATTCAGACTGAGAACTGAGTTCATGGCATCAGCTTTCTTTTGCGTGCATTCTATAGAATTGGTAAGTGGTATAAAATCAAATAACTACTTTTATGGAATGATTACTAAATAACCTAAACTTTTTTTTTTTTTTTTACGGCATGGTATGGGAAAAAAAGTGAACTTTAGAATTAGATAGTCTTGGATTTGAATTTTAACTCCGTCATTTGATAGCTGTGTAATGTTGGCAAGCTACTGAACCTCTCTAAGTTTCTTTCTCTTTATATGTGAAGTAGCATATTTAATTGTTTGGCTGAAGTGGGTGCTCAATAAATGTTAATTTGCCAGAGTTACAATCTTAGTTTTATTTTTGCTGCGACTTCACTACCAACAACCAAATTGAACAGATTTATTCTATATAGAATCTATATTTACCCATATCTGTAGCCACTTTAAGGAGTCCTGGTGGTGCAGTGGTTAAGCACTCAGCTGCTAATTGAAAAGTCAGTGATTTGAACCCACCAGCCGCTCCGTGGGAGAAAAGACCTGGCGATCCGCTCCTGCAAAGATTATAGCCTAGCAAACCCTTTCAGGCAGTTCTACTCATAGAACAACATAGCCACTGTAGAAACGTAGATCCTTCACTAATTGTACTCATCTTATAACCATAGACATCTCACAGTACTTTCAGCTACCAGAATAATACCTATTCACGTAATTCCTCCTCTACCTACTTTTTGTTTCATTGATGTCTGTATTAGTCAGCTTTGCTGCAGAAACAAATAACCCCCAAATCTTAATGGCTTATAACAACATACATAACATGTGGGCTGTGGGTTGCCTGTGCAGAGTGACTGTGCTCCAAGTACCTTTTCATTCAGAGACCCAAACTGAAAAAGCAGCCTTTATGTATGTGGACCTGCCATTTGTAGGGTAGCAAGCAGAACTCAAAGGAACCCTGGTGGTGCAATGGTTAAGTGCTGGGCTGCTGACTGAAAGGTCAGCAGTTTGAACCTGCTAGCCACTCCACGGAGAAGAGACTTTGTGATCTGCTCCTGTAAAAATTCCAAACCAAACCATAGCCGTTGCTGTCTAGTCGGTTCCAACTCATAGTGACCCTACAGGACAGAGTAGAACTGCCCCATAGGGTTTCCAAGGAGCAGCCGGTGGATTTGAACTGCCAACCTTTTGGTTAGTAGC
>NW_004443966.1:16311716-16338697 GCF_000243295.1 Trichechus manatus latirostris | reverse complement strand
AGTGACCCTACAGGACAGAGTAGAACTGCCCCATAGGGTTTCCAAGGAGCAGCCGGTGGATTTGAACTGCCAACCTTTTGGTTAGTAGCCAAACTAATGGCCGTTGGAGCCCTGGTGGCGCACTGACTAAGAGCTTGGTTGCTAACCAAAAGGTCAGCAGTTTGAATCCACCAGCCACTCCTTGGAAACCCTATGTGGCAGTTCTAGTCTGTCCTATAGGGTTGCTATGAGTCGAAATCAACTTGGTGGCAATGGGTTTGTTTGTTTTTTTCTGGAATCTTTATAGAAGCAGACTGCCACAGCTTTCTCCCATGGCGTGACTGGTGGGTTCAAACTGCTGGCCTTTCTTTTAGCAACTGAGCACTTAACCATTGCACCACCAGGGCTTCTTTGTAAAGATTAAAGCCTAGGAAACCCTACGGGAGCAGTTCTACTCTGTCCTGTAGGGTTGCTGTGAGTCAGAATCAACTCAGGGCACACAGTACCAACAAGAAGCGGAATTCAGAGGCTAGCTGAAACTTATGATGCTTCTTAAAGCTTCCGCTCAGGTGTGGAGTGCCTCAGGCCTGTTCACATTCCATGCCACACGGCCACGCTTAACATCAGTGAGGCATCTTCCCACAGAAGGCATAGGCAAGTTACAAATCAATGGGCTCAGGTATATAAACCTCTTCCAAAGATGGAGTGGGAGGTCAATTGTGAACTATAATCTACCACAGTCTGTTGTCTTGATCACAAATATACACTTTCTTCCCTTCTGCATACAAAATATACTTATCCGTTCCTTAAGGAAAACAACTCAAGAATGTCTTTCAGTCACATCAGACTTAAAGTCCACAATCTCGTTCGAATTTCTACATTATTTATGTGTTTGGATTTTATTGATCCAGAGATCAGTGAACTTAAAGACCGGTTATCTTCTACCCTCCTCCTTCCCAAAATACAGTGGAACAGGGGTGGGATACTGCAGTAAACACTCCTGTTAAGAAAGGGGAAGAATGGGAGACACACAGCAATCACTAGTCCCTGTTGTTGTTGTTAGGTGCCATTGAGTTTGTTTCAACTCATAGCCACCCTGTGTACAACAGAACGAAACACTGCCCAGTCCTGCGCTATCCTCATAATCGTTGTTATGCTTGAGCCCATTGTTGCAGCCCATTGCTAGTCCCTAACAATGCTGAAAATCTCATTGGATAAATGAAATGAGGGCTTCTTTTTGTGGCACTAGGAAGTATTCCTTGATTAGGTCCTGATTTTGCTCCTGGCAGTAGCTTTCCAGTCCACCATTTTCCATGGCTCTTGGCTGTGCCCACGTGAGGCCTTTTCTTTAATATATGATCCATGCCGGTGTTTAAAACAGGGTATTGGAGGATATGTCCTCCTTGGCTGGGGAGAAGGGTAAGGGTTGAGCAGCTTTCTTGACTGCTTTTTGCCTGTAGAAATTTGGGCACACAAAATGGTCTAGAAGAGTCACAGTCTGTTAACTGAGGCTAGTGTTGTTCTGGAGGTTATCTTTTTATCTGTTTGATTTCTGTTTGATCCATGTGCCAATAGTCATATCCTCAGTTCTTTGAGATGTGCGTCTCTATCTAGGCTTAAATACAGGCATCCCGAGCTTATTGGGCGTCTGTGAGACTATATCCTTGGTCTTTTCCTGTGATGGTGGTGGTGTGTGACAGCTTCTACTGAAAGGGTTTACTGGGGGCAACATTAATTCAAAGTTCTTAACAAAAGGTGTGATGGCCACAGCTTTGTTTTGGTCCTTTCCCTGAGTTTGTCTTTTGACTTTTGAAAACATGTCTACCTGTTAGAAATGAGAAATAATTGCAACTTTTCACCTTACGAGCTCAGAAATTTTGGGATTCTCTCTTTTCCTTATATCCTTGCTTGCAAATAGATTCTTTTTTCTGAGCTCTTTTAGCACCTTATCATATTTCTTATAGCACCTTATCAAAACACAGTATGGAGACAGCCAAGGCACAGCTTTTATTTTACCATGTTTTCACCAAGTTATCCAAATTTTTACATGTGACAGTTATACTAAATATTTTACTACTGCATTATGTGGCTTGCCATTTTTTCAGTCTCCAATAACAGTTTCTTTGTTGTCTGACACCCAGCTCTACAGCCTACATCACATATTTTTGGTGGTAGCAGGTAGCACCCTGCTTCTGGTACTAATGTCTACAGTGTTCAGCTTGGTTTTAGTAATAACTTCCAGATTTCTCTGTGCTTCTTACAGTAACAAATACATTTCTCACTTACGTTACACTGTAGACTGTAGTTCCCCTACAGTTCTGTTCCAGACTGAGGCTCCACTTCCAGTGTTTTCTTATTCTGGAACGAAGGCTGAAGGAACAGTTCTTATATGAGATATAGCAGTCTCTTAGCAAACTACAGAAGCAAGGAGGTTGACCCAAACTCAGGTTGCTGCTTAAAGCTTTTGCTTGGATGTGTTGTACATCATATCTCTCACATTCTGTTGGCCAAAGCATGTCACATGGATGATCCTCAAATCAGTGAGTTAGGGATGTATATTTCTTCCACATGAGGGATGCATAAATTACAGTGTACATACAGAGATATGTAATCATCTCAGAAGGAAGCAGGGAAGTAATTTCAAATAATACAGTCTATCATAATTTTCTCATCATTTTGGATGATGCACAAAAATCAGTATATCTTTTTTTTGTTTAAGGACACTTTAGCTTAATATACATTGCACTATTTTTCAAATTTTAGTAGAATATAAATACAGAGAGTACTATCTGATAGATCTTGTGCTAAGGCAGCAAACAGATTAGCTTAATCAGATCTAATAAACTAGGTATATTTTGGCTAAATGTCATTGAGCACCTAAAACGGGTTGACAGAGTATGGCCAACTGCCTGTTTTTGAAAATAAAGTTTTATTGGCATACAGCCAAACTTATTTGTTATATATTGTCTATGGCTGCTTCTGTGCCACAAAAGCATAGTTGAGTAGTTGCAACAGAGACCATATGGCCCACAAAACCTAAAATATTTACTATGGCCCTTTACAGAAGAAGTTTGCCAACCCCTAAAAGATACGTAGAAAATGAGCTTGTGGTTCTTGTTCTGTCATGGTCCATTCCTAGTTCAGTGCTTTCATTCAAGTGTGAAGATGTACTCATTAGACGTAACAGTAGGCAGTGTTTCATTGTTTGAAGCTACAAGTTTTATTAGATTAATAAAATGATTACTTTTATAATTTCTTATTTTTTTTTACTACACAGCCATTCATATTTCTTCTAGATCACATGCTAAGCAGCTTTTGTGAATAAATTGTAGGTTAACGTTTTTAGGTTTTAAATGAATACCTGGATATCTTTGGGAAAGGGAAAGTACTTTTTCTATAAAATTTTGTCAGCTGAATATTATTACAATTACAGATAGTCTCCGACTTATGACATATTCGAGTTATGATGAACCACACGACTGTGTGTGTTTTTTGCTGTATCTTATCATTAGTAATATGTACTACATACAATTTTGCAGCACATAGTTGCTGATGTTATCATTCTCATGGCAACCCCAAAGACAAATAAAAATTCAGATTTATAAAGATACTGATAATAAAAAGCAACAATAATGAAAACCAAAAAAAAAAAAAAAAAGAGGTATTCGACTTAGGTCAGAACCAATTTATGATGGAGTCACTGGAATGGAACTCCATCGTAAGTCAGCAACTACCTATACTGATTTCCACGTATGAATCTATTTGCCTTCTTTTTAAAGAGGTGTATATCTGTGCCCAGTTAATCTCTTTTTAGATAATAGATAAATAAAAAATGTAAAGTTATTTCTCTTTATTTGGTTGCTCTCAAATAATACTGATTAAGTTAAATTAGACTACTAGATGTATTTGTTTCCAAACCAAAGAGTAAGTTGCAGCTTTAGTTAGTGAAGACAGTCTAGGCTCTGAATCCAGATAGTCCTGGGTTTATATTTAGTGGGTTAAAACAACCATTTTATTAGCTCCTGATTCTGCGGCTCAGAAATTTGGACTGGGCTCTGCTGCATGGTTGTTATGCTGGTCTTGTCTGGGATCGCTCTTGTTGACACAGTCATCTGGCAGCTTGACTAGGGCTGGATGGTCTAAGATGGCCTCACTGATGTGTCTGGTAGTTGGTGCTACCTGGCATGGCTGGGTGGCTGAGCTCTTTCTTATGATCTCTTGTCTCAAGGAGGCTAGCTTGTTCACATTGTGGTGATAGCATTCCAAGAGGGTGAGAAGCTGCAAGGTCTTTTGAGGCTTTGATTCAGAAGTCATTCAAGGTCACTTCTGCCACATTCTTTTTGTCAAAACAAGTCACAAGTCTGGCCCAGATTAAAGGGCAAGGAATTAAACTCCATCCTTTGAAGGGAGGATTGGCAAAATGATGGGTTTACAGGAGCAAAAGGAATTATAGTGGCTACACTATCCACCACCAGTAGATTACTTAGTTTCTTTATGCCCTATTTGGAAAGTAGAAATGATATGATTTAATTTGAAAGGTTCCTTTTAAGGTTTAACAATAATGTACATAAAGCACTTAAAGTATTTCTTAACCAATTTTGAAGCTGAATTCTTATTTTAAATGCTGTGTTTTTATTATAGGCCTAAATATCGTAAGAGTGAGCATTCTGTCTCGTTTAATTAGACTGTGTATTTTTAATAATAAATTTTTTAATAATAATGAGTCCTGGTTGCTCAATGGTTAAGCAGTCAACTGCTAACTGAAAGGTTGGTGGTTTGAACCCACCCAGTGGCTCTGTGGAAGAAAGACCTGGCAATCTGCTTCCTGAAGGAACCCTATAGGGCAATTTCACTCTGTCACATGGGATCGCTATGAGAGGAAATCAACTCAACAGCACACAACAACATTTTTAACATAGGAGACATTGGAAGGAAATCCTGTGTAAAATAGTTGTGTGGGAAAAGTTATGCATTTGTGTAGAAGCATTACTCATTTAATGAAAAGAAAAGCAATTCATTTATAATGTTTACAAAAATGTACACTTTCCTATTATCCTTTGTTTATATATAGATCTTTTTACATTTCCCAATTGAAAAACTGGCTAGTAGTGTAAAGTTGGTTTTATTTCCTGAGTGGTCTGTGAGTTCTAGTGAACATGCTTTTGTTTAGTTAATGTTTCTTTGCAAAACCAAGAAAAAATAGCCAAAGGAACAAAAATATCTTTTGTTGTTTTTTATTGTGGTCAAACTTCATCATAGGCTGTCTTGGTAAGCACGCACAGTTTTGCTTTTTACTTAACCGGAGAATAAACATAGAATGCTTCCTAAAACTCTCTGTTTTGAGAAATATATCAGAGATTGGCAAAAATACTTGTTAAAATTCACCAGAGGTATTACTCTGTTCATTGGTGTGTGCATGGGGAAGGTGGGGGCTGGGAGAATGTTAATAAATTCTCCTCTTTTATATTTTAGTTTCACTCATAATGTTTAGGCTTTTAGAGAACTCTGATTTGAATCCATTTTTCTATTAAATTTCCCAGAACACAAATTTATATACTTTTTTTTTTTTTTTTACAAATAAACAAATTGTTTCATGTTTTGAAGGCAATATAAAACAAAATCTTATGAAGCCTGAGAGTTCTGTTCTTGTATGATATGCATTATACTTTGTTGTTTGCAATATCTACGTATTTGTTTACCTTGGAACTTAATGCCTCTTCTTTTAAGGAAGGGTGAAAGTATAATGTTATAAAACAAATGATACTTATTAAAATTGGAAAGGCAGTTTTCTGTCTATATTTTAAATAAATTCTTTTGAGTGCCCGTTGTTGTTAGGTGCTGTTGAGTCGGTTCCGACTCCTAGTGACCCTTTGTACAACAGAAGGAAACACTACCCAGTCCTGCGCCATCCTCAAAATTGTTGCTATGTTTGAGCCCTTTGTTGCAGCCACTGTGCCAATCCATCTTGTTTAGGGTCTAGACAGTTCTGATATAGCAACAAATACCTGCATTAGGAAGAGGTAGGCAGTCTGATAGTTACCCAACAGATTAGAATAGAATCAAACTGGGTGGTTAGGAAATCTTGGCAAAGCAGTATTTCCGAGTCTTTTTTTTTGACTCAAGTTATTTAAATTCTTATTCATAGTCATCGCATGTCCTGAAGAGGTTACATTTATGTTTTAAATCATTATCCTCCTCCTCCCCATCATCATCAGTATTACTATTATTATTGTCTTTTTGTACTTGACTTTTTTATGTAGGGAAATTCAATAAAGCAGGATTAAACCTGTTACTGCCTCGGTCAGAAAAATAATTGATATAATTTTCCCTTTCCTCTTTTGTTTCCTTGAGACCTAACTACATACATTCATATCATACAATGGAAAGCTTGGCAGACTGAGAGAAGTGGATGGGGTGTAATTAAATAAGGATAAGGAAAAATTATAAAGGGAAGAGAGTAAGAGGTCAGGGAGAAAGAAGCTGGATGTACAGCATTTGTTTTCATGGTTTATTTTTTAACATGCTTTTCTTTTTCTATGATATAAGCTCTAATCTCCTGTTATATACGAGGGAGAAATAACCTTTGGACTTAAATGGAGTGGGGGAAGTGTTTTTTTATCATCAGTCCAGTGAACTGTGGAGCAGTTCTTTATTTTGCGGACTAATCTTCAAGGAATGTTTCTGCTTTGTGACTTTGCTTTCCACTGTTTGCTAAATTTTGAATTGTGGTAGAGCTTGTCTGGGATTTAGTAATCGGAAATGTTGGTAATTGTAAGGTACTGTAGAAGCCTGTTATACTTTGTTTCAATTAGATATTTTGGGGAATTTTCCTGAACCTACATGTTGTTTAGTCTTTATTTTGCAATTTTTTTTTCCCTTTGGAGAAGACTTTATATAATTGCCTTGATGTTCTTTTCTTGAAGAACATTATCTTGAGGGTGTGATTGTTGGTGAAATTCTATCTTTGTGGCGCTATTTTTCTTTTATGGTGGATTTTCAGTATAGTTCATTGCAAAACTGTTTAGGTTTCTAGGTCTAAGGTGGATGATGTATATTGTGATACTATATTAAGGTATTTGATTAATCTTATAAACATTTCAAGACCAGTTAAGATCCAGCTGGTTATTGCTCAATATAAATTCTTGGAAGTGAAACAAAGTATGTCAGGATGAATTATTTTTTTAGACTCGATTCTAAAATAGCTCAGAGAACCTAATGAAAAGGCAGTTGTCTTAGTTCCTGAAGAAGTTCCTTTTGAAGAATGTTTATGATAAAACTGGGGAATCCCACATTTTAGATCTGGTGGTGCCTGCCTTCCCCTCTACCCTCATTTCCTTCTTCATTAACCCTTATTCATTATGCGTCAACTACACTGGCCTTGTTTCAGACATGCCAAGCTCCTTTTGCTAGTTGTTTTCCTCTGCCTGGAATGTAAATACTCACAATGCTGGCTCTTGCTTGTCATTCAGATATCATCATCAATATCACTCTCTCAGAATGACCTTTCCTGATTACCCCCAGCATTCCTGTCGCATTCTCTCCTTATATTTTCTTGTTTTCCTTAGTTGTTTATACTCTGTCTTTCCCCATTAGAACATCAGTTTCCATTAGAAGAGATACTTTGGCTGTCTTATTCACTGCCATGCTTTACACATAGTAGGTGATTCATGAAAGTTTGCATATGACAGTGTGGAAATGTTCATCTTTTTTTTTTTTTTTTTGCTATAAAGGATATCTGAGCTTATGATGTTCCAGTTATTTTTAAAAGATACTTTCATTTTTATATCTAAGATCTTTTTTTTTCAAATGATTAGAGAAATAGAACTAGCTTAATTAGGAAAAAGAATACTGGGTCTGAAATCAGAACAACAGGATTCTCTAATTGTTCTGCGGCTAACTGCAGTTGACTTATTCTGGACAAAATCCCCCAATCTATTAGACTCAATTTATTCACATATAAAATGGGGAATGGGATTAACATTTCATGTGATGAAGCTGGGGAAGTCAGTAAGGGCAACACCATTGCAGGGCTTTGTAGGCTTTGTGAAGGAATTTTGACTTTATCATAAAAGCGATGGAAAGCTACTGAAGGATTTTGTCTGATATTAGTATTGCTTATCCAGCTCTCTTTTGAGGACTGTGTGCATGGAATATGTTTTTCTATCTTTTTACTTTCAACCTATTGTGTCTTTGAATCTAAGGAGAGTCTCTTGTAGGCAGCATATAGCTTGATTGTGTGTGTGTGTGTGTGTGTGTTTATCCTTTCTGCCAATCCCTGCCTTCTAATTGGGGGATTTAATCCATTTACATTTAATGTAGTTACTGATAAGGAAGAACTTACTTATGTCATTTTGCTATTTGTTTTCTATATTTTTTTTTGTTCATCAGTTTCTCCATTACTGCCTTCTTTTATGCTAAATAGATATTTTCTAGTGTACCATTTTAATTTCCTTGTCCTTTCTCTTACAGTAATTTTTTTTTTTTTTTAGTTGTTTTCTGAGTGGTTGCTTTGGGGATTACAATTAACATAACAATCTAGTTCAGAACAATACCAACTTAATTTCAATAGTATATTCTAACTTTGCTCGTATGTAGCTCTATTCCCTACCACCACATTTATGCTGTTGTTGCCACAAATTACATCTTTATACATTATGTGCCTATCTACCTAGATTTATAAGTATTGCTTTCTGCAGTTGTCTTTTAAATCGGGTAGAAAAAAAGTTACAAAAATACATTTATACTGTTTTTTATATTTACCTATGTAGTTACTTTCCTAGTGTTCTTTATTTCTCCATGTGCAGTTGAGTTACTGTCTAGTGTCCTTGTATTTCAGCCTAAAGGACTCCATTTAGCATTTGTTCTAGGGCAAGTTAGCTAATGACAAACTCTGTGTTTTTGTTTGTCTGGAATGACCTAATTCCTTCATCATATTTGACCTAATTCCTTCACCATATTTTGTCAGATATGGAATTTGTGGTTGACGGTTTTTTCCTTTCAGCACTTTGGATATGTGATCCCATTGCTTTGTGGCTCTGTGGTTTCTGGTGATAAATCAGCTGCTCATCTTATTGAGGAGCCCTGGAAGATCTCTTGTACGTGGTATGTTGCTTCTCTCTTACTGCTTTTAAGATTCTCCCTTTGTCTTTGCTTTTGACAATTTGGTTATAATGTCTTGGTGTGGATCTCTTTCATGTCTCTAAGTGGGAAAATTTCAGCTATTATTTCTTCAAGTATTCTTAATTTTCCAAAGATTAGCTCATTTCCATTGATCTATGTTCAAGTTCACTGACTCCTTATTCTGCCTGCATAAATCTACTTTTTCAGTTCAGTTATTGTACTTTTCAACTACAAAATTTCTATTTGGTTCCTTTTTGTAATTTCTGTTCCTTTGTTGATATCCTGTATTTGGTGATACATTGTTCTCACATTTTCATTCAGTTCTTTAAAAATGGTTTCCTTTAGCTTGTTGAACATATTTAACATAGCTGATTTAAAGTCTTTGTCTAGAATGGCCAACACATGGGCTTCCTCAGGCACAGTTTTATTTATTTCCTTGTGTAGATTGGCTAAACTTTGTTGTTTCTTTGCATGCCTTGTAATTATTTTGTAGAAAAATGGGACATTTTGAATACTACAATATGACAATTCTGGAAATATGATTTTCCCCTCCCAAAGATTTGTTCGAGAGCTGAGGGGCTCAGCTTGAACTCTCTTGAATGTAGAGTAGCTAAAGCGAACAGAAGAAATGTTGACATAAAAGACCTGGACAGAAGATTTCAAGGGTGAGCTCGAGAAGACAAAAGTAAGATATTGAACAATGCAGGAAGCATCAAGGAATGACAGAAAGAATACACAGAGTCACTGTACCAAAAAGAATTGGTTGATGTTCAGCCATTTCAGGAGATAGCATATGATCAAGAACCAATGGTATTGAGGGAAGAAGTCTAAGCTGCACTGAAGGCATTGGTGAAAAACAAGCCTCTAGGAATTGACAGAATACCAACTGAGATGTTTCAACAAATGGATGCAACTCTGGAAGCACTCACTCGTCTACGCCAAGAAATTTGGAAGACAGCTACCTGGCTAGGTGACTCGAAGAGATCCATATATGTGCCCATTCCAAAGAAAGGTAATCCAACAATATCATTAATATCACACACAAGCAAAGTTTTGGTGAAGATATTCAAAAGTGGTTGCAGCAGTACATCAGCAGGGAACTGCCAGAAATTCAGGCTGGATTCAGAAGAGGACGTGGAACAAAGGACATCATTGCTGATGTCAGACGGATCTTGGCTGAAAGCAGAGAATATCAGAAAGATGTTTACCTGTGTTTTATTGAGTATGCAAACACATTCAACTGTGTGAATCATAACAATACGGATAACATTGCAAATAATGGGAATTCCAAAATGCTTAATTGTGCTCATGAGGAACCTGTACATAGATCAAGAGGCAGTTGTTTGAACAGAACAAGGGAATACTGCATGGTTTAAAGTCAGGAAAGGTGTGCTTCAGGGTTGTATCCTTTCATCATACTTATTCAGTCTGTATGCTGAGCAAATAATCTGAGAAGCTGGACTATGTGGAGAAGAATGCGGCACCTGGATTGGAGGAAGATTCATTAACAACCTGTGATATGCAGATGACACAACTTTGCTTGCTGCAAGTGAAGAGAACTTGAAGCACTTACTGATGAAGATCAGAGACTACAGCCTTCAGTATGAATTACATCTCAGCATAAGGAAAACAAAAATCCTCACAACTGGACCAATGAGCAACATTATGATGAACAGAGAAAAGATTGAAGTTGTCAAGGATTTCATTTTACTTGATCCACAATCAACACCCATGGAACCAGCAGTCAAGAAATCAAGCGATGTATTGCATTGGGCAAATCTGCTGCAAAAGACCTCTTTCAAGTGTTGAAAAGCAAAGATGTCACTTTGAGGACTAAGGAGTGCGTGAACCAAGCCATGGTATTTTCAGTCAACTCACATGTATGCAAAAGCTGGACCATGAATAAGGAAGACCAAGGAGAATTGATGCCTTTGAGCTATGGTGCTGGCGAAGAGTATTGAATATACCATGAACTGCCATAAGAATGAACAAATCTGTCTTGGAAGAAGTACAGCCAGAATGCTCCTTAGAAGCGAGGATGGTGAGACTTTGTCTGACATACTTTGGACATGTTATCAGAAGGGACCTGGAGAAGGACATCACGCTTGGTAAAGTAGAAGGTCAGGAAAAAGCGGAAGACCCTCAGTGAGATGGATTATCAAAGTGGCTGCAACAAGGGGCTCAAACAGCAACGATAGTGAAGATAGCGCAGGACCGAGCAGTGTTTCATTCTTTTGTACGTAGGGTTGCTATGAGTGGGAACTACTCGATGGCACCTAACAACAACAACAACAACAACAACAACAAAGATTTGTTGTTGCTGCTTATTGTTGTTTTTTGTTTAGTGACTTTTCTGAACTATTTCTGTAAAGTCTTTAATAATACAGACTTCTGTTAGTTTAGTGGTCAGCTAGTAATTAGACAGAGGTTTCCTAGCCTAGAACCAAAAAAAATCTTCCAGTTTTTGTCAAGGGACTCTTTATGTGTTTGGGGCATGCTTTCAGCACTGATTCAGGCACTTTACAACTTTGCTTTAACCTTCACATTTTAGTCCAGAGCCTCAAGGTCAGCCCAAGGCAAGAGTTTAGGGCCTTCTCAAGGCTTTCCTGAGAATAAGCACAGTCCTAAGCATATGTGTGACCTTGTAGTTTCCCAGGAATATGTTGAAATTTTTTAAAAAACCTTAAGAACATCTCATTCCCCAGCCTTTTCTTCCAGGCTTTTTGGTTAGTTTATTGCTTGCTCCAACTGTTATCTATTGCCTCAGATTGCAGCAACTAAGATTTTAGCCTGTGAATGTTTTCAACAAATACCCTCCAGGAAGAAGCTTTAGTACTGGGCCAATTCTGAGTTGGTGAAAGAAAGACCAGAGGCCTTTTGAGCTGATCTTCCAGGGAGCCACCAGATAGGTCAGAACAAATAATTAATTACAATTCTTTGCGGGTGAGGTCTGTTCTGCTCCCTCTGGTATGGTACTGGGAATGTGAGCTGTTATTTTCATAGCTATCTCTGAGCATGGGAATGGGGAATGGGACCAGGGTAAATTTAAACATTACAAAGTCACTATTCTTACTGAAAATCAGCTGTTTTTCTTGAATAGGTGTTCCCTGGGTTGTTACCTTTGGTTAATTTTAAGAGTTCCAGAAAAGTTGTGATATTTTCTTTGTCCGTTTCTTCATTGCCCTCATGAAACGGTGGAATTTGAAGTATCTTAATCTGTTATTTTTGCTGATGTCATTTGAGGACTAAGGTATTTTAAGTGAGATGGGACAGGGTATGTGAAAGGGGTGGTGGTGGTATGATTAGGTTTGCATTTTGGAACTATCACTCTAGCTCCAGTGTGAAGAACACAAGGGAAGAGGCTAGAGTGAACATGGACAGACCACTTAGAAGATTAATGTGGTCATCCTGGTGAAGGATGGTGGTTTAAGTCGAAGCAACGTGAACGTAACAGTGATGGATGTGGAGATGAGTGGGTGGATTTGAGTAATATTGAGGAGGTGAAATCAACAGGATTTGGTAATGAGGGACCAAGGAGAGGAAGGTGTCATGACTGACTTCTAGGTTTCTGTCTTGCACAACTATCATTTGCTGTGTTGGTGAAACTTAAAATAGGATCAGGTTTTAGAAGGACAAGGATGTTTTTGGTTTTGGACATTTTGAGGTACTTTTAAGACACACATGAAGACTTGCCTGGAAGGTATTTGGATACATGGACCTAGAGCTTAGAGAAGCTTGGGTTGCAGATGTGTTTGTGAGTCATTCGTGTACAGATTTTAACTGATGTATCTTGAATATGAAGCGCTTTGTAAACCAGAAGGGCTACAAGTTGTGTTTGTATTTTCCTGTTTTGTGATGCTCTTTCAAACCTGGTGATTTTCTACTCATCTTTTATTAGATGACTTGGGTATCTTCTCTATAAAACTTTTCCCAATTTTCCTCCTTTTTTGAACTACTTCTGTACATTATAGGTAGCAATTGTGGCATTATTCCAATGTATTTTGATTGTTATGTACATGTATGCATACATATCTGTCTTGCTTATTATGATGTGAGATAAGTTGAAGAAAATGACTAGGTTTTATCCCTGTGAACTGCCCAAGGCCAGGAATCATGTCTGTTTTGTTTCCCATAGTGTATGCAGCACCCACATGGGGCCTGATCCATATTAGGTGATCTTAATGTGAATGTTGAGTGATTGAATGTTTGTATCCCTTTGCATATAGATGCTCAATAAGTTTTTTTATTGAATAAATAATTATTTGTCCATTCGTCTGGCAGTTCCTCAGGACTTATTCTAGAAACAGTATGTTGAAGACAAAACTGTCTTGCTGTCTGTTTAAAAAAACACCAAAATAAATGAATAAATAATGTTGTTCTCTCTAACCACCAGATGTAAAAGGATGTAATGCAGTTTAAAAATTAATACTCATCATCCAGATTTATGGAACCATATATCAACAGAACATGAAATATACAGAAGTTAAGAGAATTGTTCAGCATAATGAACGCTGATGTACCTATAACTCAGCTTTTCAACTTATGGCCAATCTTGTTTCATCTATACTTGTGCCCCTCTGATTGTTTTGATTATTTTTGAAGCAAATACCAGACATCATTTCATCTAAAATATTCCAGTATGCATCTTTAAAAGACATGGATTATTTTAAAGAAAAATACTATTCCAAAAAAAAACAAACAAAACCAAACCAGACCCATTGCTGTCGAGTTGATTCTGACTCATAGTGGCTGTATAGGACCAAGTAGAACTGCCCCACAGGGTTTCCAAGGAGTGGCTGGTGGATTCGAACTGCTGACCTTTTGGCTAGCAGCCAAATGCTTAACTTCTGTGCCACCAGGGCACCAAAGTACTATTATCACACTGAAAGCCTCAACTTAAAGTAATTCCTTAATATCATCATATATCCAGTCAATATTCACATTTCCCCCAATTGTTTTATTAAAAAAAAAAAGTTTGTTTAAACAGGGTCCTAAAGTTCCGTACAGTGTGATTGGTTAATATATTTCTGAAGTCACTTTTAGTCTATGATTCACTGTCCATCTCATTTTCTTGCCATTTTTTGTTGAAGAAACCCATAGAGTTTCCTTCATGCTGGATTTTGTTAATTGCATACTTGTGAAATGCCCCCTGCATTTCTTGTAAATTGTTATTTAGCTCCAGAGGCTTGGTTAGATTTTTAGTTTTAAGTTTTTGCTTACGCTACTTGATAGGTGGTGACGTATATGACCAACAGGAGGTGCGTAATGTTTGGCTGTCTTTTTGTGATGTTAGTAGTCACTGATCATCATTGGTTAGATCCATTAATTGTTATTGTTGGATGCCGTCGAGTTGATTTAGTCTCATAGTGACCCCATGTGACAGTGTAGAACTGCCTCATGAGGTTTCTTAGGCTGTAATCTTTATAGAAGGCGCCTGGTGGTGCAGTAGTTAAGTGCTGAGCGCTGCTGACTGAAAGGTCGACAGTTCGAATCCACCTAGTGGCTCCGTGGGAGAAAAGACATGGAGATCTGCTCCTGTAAAGATTAGTCTAGAAAATCCTATGGGGCAGTTTTACTATGTCCTGTAGAGTTGCTATGAGTCAAGTAGACTTGACTGCACATGACAGCAACAACAGTCTTTACAGAAGCAGATCCCCAGGTCTTTCTCCCACGGAGCCACTGGGTAGATTCTAACTGCCAACCTTTTGGTTAGCAGCCAAGCTCTTAACCATTTGTGTCACTAGGCCTCCTATTAGGGGTTGCAAAATGGCAAAATTCTATCACTCTTTCTTTATTAGCTAGAATACTTTATAAAGAGACACTTTTCCTCATTTACCTATTTGGTTACCCTAACCCAAACCCATTGCCGTTGAGACGCTTCCAACTCATAGGGTTAACACAGGAAAGGAAGGATAAATGCTTGCATTTTTTTCACTTCTTTATTTTTCCAAGAATTTTCTTCTGATTAGTATCTGTGACCAGGAGCACTTGTGACTATCACCATGTCGACCATTTTGGACGCTTAATGTCTGTTAGACATAGTACTGAGACCTTCACATGTGTTAGCTATTTGATTTTACACAATTAGGTTCTCTATTATCATCCTTGCTTTATGGATGAGGGAACTGAGGCTTAAAAGTATTAGTAAATTCTCCCACTAGTACTCAATAGGTAGGTGGCAGAGGTGGAATTAGAGCCCAGGTTTGTCTGATTCCAAAACAAATTTTCTTTAACAACTATTTATAATGCTTTCAGGGGATCCAGTGGGATTTGTAGAGCAGTGAAGGAAGACTTTGAGGTGTGCATATATAGGAGTTAAGTGTCAAGAAGGATATTTTATTATGGTTGCACAACATGATTAAAGTAATTAATGTTACTGAATTGTACATATAAAAAATGTTGAAATAGTGATTTTTTTGTTATGTATGCTCACCACTAAAAAAAAATCTATATATTTTAAAAGGATAGTCTTTGTATTCATTATAAGGAGTGGGTTCTATTTATCAGTTGCACTCAAATGCCTACCTCCCTTCCTGCCACTCATGGGCTCTCCCAGCACCTGGGGTCAATAGATGCTTGTTGTCTGAATGAGGGTAGTTAACAGGGAAGCAATGTTGCTAGTAAATGTGTGTTCCAGATATGACCTAGTTAACAACCTAGTCTAAGAGAATGGAGTATTCCAAAAGCTGATTTGGATTATAGCCCTTAACATTTATAAAAATCCAGTCATTACCAAATTACTTATTTAAAAATAAGTTTCATAGAAGAAACCTTAGATATCTAGTCAGTCTCAAAGGGTGCTGAGGAGACAGACAGTAAGCTAATAAACAGGCAGACATATGCTATAATGGCAGATACTGCTAAGCACTGTGAAGAACAATAAACAGGATATGGGGATAAAGACTGAGGGGAATAGAGTGGGGTCGGGGCTGTTCATATGTAGTGGTCTGAGGACACCTCTCTGAGGAAGTGACATTTGGAAGAGCCTGAATGAAGGTGAGGGAAGAACATGACAGGCACAGGAAATGACAAAGGTGGGAATTTGGGGCTTTTGGGAGACAGGCCTGAGAGTAGAAGCAGGAGATTAAGTTGCTGAGGCTGGGGAGGTGGGCAGCTCAGGACCCCATGCCCTGAGCCTTCGCATGGACAGCTACTTCTTTGGCTGTTCATTACTTGTTTTATTCTGCTTTGCTGTCCTATTTCCAGAAAGAATGTGTTTGCATTGTTAACCAAAGGATAGAGCCTGAGTTCTATCCCAGATTTCCACTGAAGAACAGTGAAATAGACTGGGTGGAGTCTCTGGGTCCTGCCACATGCATCCATTGTGATATCTAATGTGGTTGGGCGGGGGTAGGGGGGATCATTGTTTCAAACACAGTACATTGTAGTATATGCCTTTATATATATATATATGTAATATAGACTTGATATTTTAAATTCGGATAGTAGGAAATGGATTTCTTATTGAAGTTCATAATAGAATTTTTAACAAGCAGCATGATCTATAGTATAGCAGTTACCTCCTTCCTATAAGCACTCATATTGGAATGTTTTGCATTCCCATGAAACAATTTTCCTAAATTTGTCTTCTTGGAGGAAGTATAAGTCACTCTCAGAGTAGAACTGCCTCATAGGGTTTCCAAGGCTGTCATCTTTACGGAAGCAGACTGCCAATTCTGTTGGTTTTGAACTGCCAGCCTTTCAGTTAGCAGCTGAGCGTTTAACTACTCTGCTGCCAGGGCTCTGTGGTAACCAGAGCATGGCAAAAAACACCCTGGAGCCTGTGGATGTTTGTTACGATCCTTGATAATGTAAGGAATGTTGATACAAGTATGTTAACTATCGCAGACAACGTGGAGAAGCTGTCTGCTTTGTCCCTAAATAGAGTTTTATTTACTGTCTAGCTCAGTGTTTAATACCTATTTTTCTCCTTTAGTATTTAGTCAGCTTATTTGCTTTTTTATCCACTGACTTCAGATAATTTGACTTTCCACTGATTACTTGTCATATCAGACAGAGTGCTAAACTTAGAAATTAAGAGTACAGAGTTAAATTTAAAATTTGTTGAAACGTATTCATCATGATGTAGTCTATTTAATGTCTTGGCAGTGCCTCTGGCTCTTCTCATTTAACATTTTAGGAGACAGACTGGCAGCAGTTGTAAGCTGAAACGTGGTTGTATGCAGAATGAGACTGATAGGAGTACGAGAGACAGTGGAGAAAATTCGCAAGTGTAGCTGTGTATGTGTGTTTCCTTAAATTAAAGGGTGACACATTTGTTTAAAATAGAATTTTATGTTGTTTGTCAAGGCTATTACAACTTCATGATAGATGATACTAAGACCGAAACTGGCTTTAAATACGTTTTATGGAATAACAAGTTTGTCTCTTACAGTATTGTCATTGTGTCAGATGAATTGTTTTTATATAAGCATGTTTTACAATATGGTTGAGTCACTTGTCCCCAGTAGACCTGAAATTGATTACTCAGAGGGAAAGCATGCCATTACAATATATTCTTAGCTGTGCCTTTCTATCACTCAGCTGTCAAGTCCTATGGAATCTAAAATAGAACCGACCAATGGGAGGCCGTCCGCACACTGTTTACGGGATGAGCAGGACAGTGGGCAGCTTTATCATGCACAGCAGCCTCTGTGCTGCAGTGTTGAGGCAGCAGGATGCAGAGTGCTGTTCACATTTTCCGGTGGAGTCCCTGAAAGGGACGGCCTTGAAAGACAGCTTCTGAAGAATAAGAAATAGGAGGAGTTACAATACCTGACTCGGGGCTGCTTTTAATCGAGTGCTGCGCAGCAACGAAGAGAATTTCTGAGCGTTATGAAGGCGGAGAAGGATCCCGAAGACGAAGACAATGTCGTTACAGATCCAAGCTAAGTGTAGCACAGCATGAGGATTGTAGAACAGGAGAAGTGGTAGTGAGAAGAACTGAGTCAGTTGTTGGGAGTTTGTCTGAGGGCCCGCTTTGTAAACTGCAGAGATTTGTAACTTAATGCGAAGTGGTTTGCTATTAGCAATAAGAAACTAAATCCTGTCTATGATGAAGTGTTGGTTTTCTTGTGCTCCTAAAAACAGAGTAGGTATCCCTGTAGTGTGACAAACAATTCTCAGCTAGACTTTTTCAACTGTGTTCTTTTAAAATGTACTACTTTTTATTTTATAAATTTTGGTTTGTTTTATTATTTTCTTTCTGATTTAGTTGATTAGCGGATTGTGGTTAGTGATAGAAAACGAAAGTTCGTGTTTCTTTCTGTGGGTTTAAAAAGCACATAATAGAATCTTAGTAATTGGGCAGTATTACTGTTAACTGACATCGCACTAGAACGGAAACTGGTGCTTGGTGGAGTAGAACTGAAGATCGTATGATAATATGAGACTTTAATCATGTTTAATTATCTTTTAAAAAACCGTAATTTTGGATTTTATAACTTTTTTTTAGTGCATTAAATTGCACCTTTCTCTGCTAGCAAGTTTACTTAGTAATAAAGTTAAGACTGTTTTAATTGCAGGGATAAACTAATCAATTGAGGGCAAGTATTTGTGTGCTAAACATGACTTAATCCCTTAGGCATTTGAAAACACAATGCCTCTTAAGTCCACATCCACTACCCCTCCCCAGTTCAGAGCCACTAAACTGGGCTGTTTTAACGCTAAGAAAGGCAATGTCTAAAATATCATTTAACTTTGAGCCAGTAAGAAGGGCTACTCTCTATGCATAGTCTCAGTTTGAACTTTTAAAGTTAGGAGGAAGTGGGTTCATCCCCAAATTTGATTAATTCAGAGACAGTTCAGAAGTCTATGTATGTACTTGAAATAGACTTCATTAAAATAGTAAATTTTAGGAGTTAAATTTTTAATGTATTATCTTTTTCATATTTGATTTTCATATTAATTTTTCACTTCAAGTATTTAGTGAGTGCATTGCTTATTTACCAAGAAAAATGGTGGTGATGACTTGCTTGGAGAAGATAGTAAATATAAAATAATCACGTATCAAGCAATTACACAATATGCTCACATAAGAGATGCTTTTTTCCCCCCCCCAGAGATTTGTTACGGTATCCGTGGACATAGGATTTGCTTTGTAAGCTAAGTGAAAAATATGTAGATCTTTTTTTGTTCTAGAAATAATACTGGCTTTAGCCCAGAGTTTAGCAGTAAGTTTGTATAATATTTTAAAAGGCAAAAAAAAAACTTTGCCTGTTAAAAATACCATGTATTTTAGTTCTCTGTTCTGACATTTCTGCTTACTAAGAAAAGATCAGAGTTATTGTCTTGAGAATGTCTTGAATATATTTTCTCCAATCAAAGCTAAAGAGTACTTTGATACAATTAAAATATGTATTACGTGATACATTCTCCTATTTTAAAAAAAACAATTTTTGGTCTTCTAAAATATATGTGCAGTGAGTGTTAAAATTGAATATCTTTTTTTATAAAAGCAGTACATGATGAAGGTAGAGAATTGAAAGAAGAAAATGAGTCACCTGTAATCTTATTAATAGAGTCTTTAGATTTTTTCTATATAGTTGTTTCTTTTTATCCTAGTATGTAAGCATAATATATGTAAGCATAACAAGTTTATTTCTCTATTGATCTTATATGTAGAGAGACAAAAATAAAATTAATTTGCCTCCACAAGTATATTTCTATCAATACCTTTTAAGTAAAAAAGGGAGGCATTCTTAAAATGTATAGAGAATTCCACTGCATGTAAGTGTCTGGGGAGATGTAATCAGAGCCAATCCCAAGAACATGGGTTAGGCAATGTGAAAAACACACTGATTTGGAAACTAGAGAAGTAATAGTTGGGCTTGGCCACTTAAGACATTTCATGTCCGTAGAACCTTGATTTTTGTCATCTGTTAAATGGGGATGATAATTTTAGTTTTCTAGGGCTGTTCGAGTAAGTCATGCCATACCCAAGGTAGATGCTCAGCAATTATTAATTTCCTTTCTTTGCCCTGAAATCTATTGAATGTAAGTGTAAATGAGTTATTTGTAGTTCTCAATCTATGTGGGCAGAGAACATGAGAAAAATGATTTTGCTCAAAAGTAGGATTAAAAATGTTTCTTTTTAATACATGTGTTTTGGAAAGGTTTTATAACTCTGCCATTCCAGTAAAGCTAGCACAACCGGGAGAAGGAAATTTAGCATACAATTGGAAAATAAGTGCTATGTTACGTAGTACTGCTTTCCCTTCTCTTTTCAGGTCTTACTAATGTAGTTTGCCATGTTTCCTTTTTTCCTTTTTGCAGCATGTAGCAGATTGGAATAAATATGATGACCGATTGATGAAAGCAGCAGAAAGGGGGGATGTAGAAAAAGTGTCCTCGATCCTTGCTAAGAAGGGAGTCAATCCAGGCAAACTAGATGTGGAAGGCAGGTCTGCGTAAGTATGACCAATGATAAAAGCATATCTGAAGGGAATTTGGGTAGACCCTTGGGATATAAATGAAATTTATCAATTGTGGTTATCAACTTTTTTATTAAAAAAGTCTTTACCACAGTCAGCATTATAAAATCTTTCAGAAATCTCTTTTAACCATCACGGACTAATAATTGTCAGTTTGGAAGATTTCCAGTTTAGAGAAAGAATACTAGAGGACTACCTAGTCTAGTTGTTTAAGCCCCATGGCCAACAACAGCCTTTGGTGCATTTATAAAGCTTTTTCATATTTCTTATCAGGTATGATTCTCACAGTAGCCCCATAAAAGAAGTAGGAAAAAGGTTAGAGAGGTTAAATAATTTGGTCTAATTTCATGAAAAGTCACCGAGCTGGGATGTGAACCCAAGCTTTCTGTCTCTGAGGTGTGTAAATTACACTGTCTTTGCCACCCACCCCATTTTTATACTTGGGTAATTGAGTTTAAATGAGAGCAGAAGGGGAGCCAGAGTAACTAGTGTGGCTTTGGGAGATCCCAGCCTTTTGTTTTTAAGTTACTTAGGAAGGCTCCTGGCTTGTATATGTACTTGTGAACCATGTATCTTCTTTCCCACCCCACCATATCTTCATCACTTCCATTGCTGTTGAGGATAGAGAACACTTGGGTTAACGGGTAGACCCTTTATAACTGTATCAGTTAAAAATCTTATATGAGAAACTTTCCAAAGCTAGATAAGAGGTGGAAAGTCTCATTTCCTAAAATTCCTCTCAGTTTTATACTTACATGAGTTTATTTAGAATATTGTAACTGGAAACCAGATTACTAAGTATAGAAATGAATATTAGAAAATGAACAGTTAATGTTTGATGTGGTCACTACCTTGGAATGCTAGAAAGATAGCCAAAGCATGGCTATAAATTAAGTAGTTTTTTGGGAGCAATAAAGTTTGAAATGTTTCAATTTATAGTGTTACACTTTTATCAAGTAGGCAATTGGATACCTACCAAAACACTTTTGACTCCTGTCTCCTGTTTTTACTAAATTTTAAGCTATTTATAGGGCTCGGAGTATAAAGAGTGAAAATTTAATATCTATCAGTGACTTCTCTTTAGTGTTTTTTTTTCCCCTCCAAAACCTAGGATGTTAAAAGAGGAATGTTGTTTGGGATGAAACTCTTCAGTGAAACCTTATTTTTTTCCAATTTTGCTGATCCCTAGTTTGGATGTTTTGAATGAATGGGTGCTCAGATTTTTTGACCTAAGGTTCAGTTTTGAGTGAGATTATTTATATTGATGGTCAGAGTTATAAAAATTTGGTGTAATGTTATGAACTTTGAACTTTAGTTTAGGAACAATATTTTAGTATTGTTAGTTTTTGAGGTTTTCATTGTAGGAAGTAAAATTATTTCCTGGGATTCATTTTCTTTTTTTTTTTTTTTAACCCTCCCATGCAAACTGTATTCTTTGTTAGTTAAAGCATTTTGTATAAAGGACAAGCTTAAATATATTTTCTATATTATATGTAATTACAAAACCATTTTATTTAGAATTTTTTTGGGAGGGGGGATTAATTTTGCAACTTAAGTCAGAAATAGCTTGTGCCTCTTGACCTCAGTGCAGTTTTAAGAGTAGAAATATTTGAAGCCTCGCTGTAGTGACTACAAGAGCCTATTTTCTTCACCTGTCTCCTAGGGTGCAGCCCTTTAGGGCCCCAACCCCAAATGGGGCAAGTTCACCAAGGTTTCCGCTGCCACTTGGAGAGCCCTGGACTCTAGTTCCTATCTCTCTACCCCTCAAGGCTGTTGGAAGTGCTGTTCAGCCTCCCAGCTCTTCTTGCGGGAAGTCAGTGAATGCTGAGACCCAGAGAGAATGGCCTCCAATACCAGCCTCCCCTCCCTGGGCCTCTGCTTCACTGCATCCTGGCCTAGGAATTTTGTACTATTTTGTTAGCTCACTGGGCCTTCAAGCAGATGTTTATATTTTGTGCAGCTTTTCTAGTCTTTGGAGGTAAGGTTTTGTCTAGATCACCTGGACCTTCCACTAGGGAACCAGAACTTCATGTGTTGCTTTAAAAGAGGCGGGGGGGGGAGCCCAGTATTTTTGAAGTCTTACAGTTGGCTATATTATGCTGATTTTTTTATTGCAAAAGTGTTTTCTATCAAGCAGTTTTCAGGTATCCTTTATCTTTCTCCTCATACATTTTAATGATTGATATATCTTCTTTCTGAAGCGTATGTACTATTTATAGCACACCAGCATTAATAATGCATGTAGATTTGTCGTGATTTCTGCCCTTAGTACATCATCACTATAATGTGGGTTTAGTTTTTGAAGAAAGATCTTCCATATTTTATGAGCCAAAAAATAAAAACAAAAAAATGGTATCTTCCAGATTGTTGGGAGACTAAGTATCTTTGCTTGAAGGAATTTAGCATTCCTCAAAAAGTTCTAATGGTGCTTTGCACAGCATAATTCCCTACTTCACTGTTGCAGAGACATTAAATGATACCCCCAGCCATATAGCAATTTAATTGTTCTACTATAATGAGAACTTATCTGACTCTTAAGAACACTATACTCCTTTTACTAGAAATATTTCTGTTTCTCTAAATCAAACTTAACACAAACTGACGTTTCCTAGTAGTGCTTGGTCTCTAGCTTTCATTTCATCTGTCATAATACTAACAAAGTTACATGACTGAGTGTTGTGCTGTATAGAAATGAATTTGCAAGCTATCTTCAGATTTCGTCTGCAAGCATTCATTTGTTCAAATATTTGGGGCCCCATCATCTATCTGGCACTGTTATCGGTACTGGGGATTGAATAAGAAACAAAACAGGCAAAAATTCCTGCTTTCACTGAGTTTCTAGTATAGTGGGAAGAGATTGATAGACTATCAAGAAAATAAAGAATGAAACTGTATATTTGAAAATGTTAAGTTTCAGATAGAATAATAAAGACAGGGATGGGGAACTGGGGGGTACTAAAATTTCAGGGAGTGGGATGATACATACTTTTTAATTGATGTGGCTAGGGAAGCCCCCACTGAGAGTGTGATGCAGAGTGTCTCTGGATCCAGGCACCTTGTGGAGCACTTTCAAACCCTTTAGCTTCTCGCATCTTCAGAGCAGTCAATGTACTTTTTTAGGGGCATGGTTCTATTTGAACACCAGTTCAACATCCTTTGCCAACAAATCCTCCTGAATTTACCAGCTTGCATTTGGTGGAGTACTAGCCAGTGTCAGTTCTTATTGCACACAGTATATTTCTGTAAATGTTTGTTGATTAATAAAGTGATGGATGATGAAAGAAATAATGGAATATTTTATCTTGCATCTTGAATGCTTGATGGTTTAAAGTGAGTTTCTTAAGTAGGCTTGCCTTGCCTTATTAGGACACTCGTTCAATTATGCCTGTTTACATGAAACTTCAATTATACAGGTCTGTAAGCAAAAGGAAGAATTAGGTGGCAGTTAGTACTGTTTGGGCAGAAGGCGCCAGTTCTTTTATGGCTTTCAAGTGTAGCTGAGCTTGCTTGTTTTGAAGGCTTTTCCTTATCAGTTTTAGCTCGATAGTTTTAAAGAGAAGGGATAAGTGTTTTGATCTTTCTGTGGCTTCAACATTCTGCTGTAACTTCATTTGTTTTGGCAATTTGAGTATATTTGAAACTAAGCACAATAGTCTGATAGATAGTCTTCAGAGCATTTTTAAAGCCCCAAACACCAGCGTTTTTGTTATTGAAATTGTTAACAATATTATAGTATAAACTATCTATTATTATTAAGGCTATTGAACATTAGCATATTTCCTTGGTTCTAAGGAGGTGTTTCTAGAAAGTAGTGGCCTCTTATATAAATTTGGATTAAAGGGAGTTTTAGATAATATGGAATAGGTTTATTTTTGCTGGTATTAAATATCTAGATGTTCTAATGTACCCTCTAAAACGTATGTGCGTGTGTGCATGCGTGTATGTTGTTTAAAGGGTAACGTTAATGTGGCATTTAAGTGGACCTTTGATAGTTTCCATGACAGCAAACATTTTTCTTTTTGTTTAGCTTCCACGTTGTGGCCTCAAAGGGGAATCTTGAGTGTTTGAATGCCATCCTTCTACATGGAGTTGATATCACAACCAGTGACACTGCAGGTATGTTTTCCTCCATAGTCAGTCACAAAACATAAAGATACAAATCTTGTCCAGTACTAATGTTCTTAATCAGACCTAAATGTGATTTAAAAAGAGAAACCCTCAATTTTCTGTTTTTAAATAGTCGAGAAAAGGTTTACTTCTGTGGTATCATTGTGAGGAAAGGTTAAGTTATAGGGAGTTTAGGAGAAAGGGTTACTGGACTGACCAACAGATGGAGACCTGAAGTCTAGTGCTGGTCTTGGTAATGTTACAGAATCCTAAAATCTCAGATTTTAAAGAAACATTAGGAGCCATTTAGTTTAAATTTATGTACTGCTCAGTAATGAATCCTCACTGTCATGAAGTCATTGGTTGTACATTTTTTGTGATGGGGAACTAAATGCCCCATAACAACAATAGCAATAATGATAATAACAAAAATAGCTGACAGTTATCTAACACTTACACAAGTACTCCGTAAGCTTTTTACATGTATTAACTCATTTATTCTCACATAAACCCAATGAGGCTTTGAGGCACTGAGAGCCGTTAAGTAACTTGCCCAAGGCCTTTCATTAAATAAGTGGTAGTCAGAGTCTGTGTTCTTAACCATTATGCCTCACAAGGTACCAAATCTATATTTGGTTAGCTATATTTCTTTAAAAAAAAAAAAAATTATTCTTGGAAACAGCTGAAATCTGCGTTTTACCTAGTCTCCTGCCTATATTTAGTCGTGCCCATGTCAGCCTCTTAAGGCCTTACAGCATAAGTTTGTTTGCACACCTCAAGGTAGATCTTTAAGTATTTAAATATTGTTGTTGCTTTTCTTCAAGGTATGTGTTAGTTTTCTGTTCATTAGAATGATAGTTCTCAGTTCTGCAGTACTATTCATAACTCATTTTTCTGCAGTTCTGTTTTCTTACTCAATTAAATATAGCATTGACCTATAAAGGAGAATTTTCTTAACTTTCCTATTTTATCCTATGACCCTATGTTTCAACAAATAAATACATATGTTAACCAGCATTGTGTTTAGAAATGGAAAAAAGAGAGATTGACTGAGATCATAGTTGAGTTAGTGAGGAAAATCTTTATCTAAAGATATATCAAATTCTAAATTAAAGACCAAGCTCAGTCTATCTGCCACCTTTGAATGAACAAAGAAATGTGTTTATGCTTATATATGCTTTCTCTTGGTGTAGGGGAATATTTATTTTTATAAATTTTGAACTGATCATACCTCTTCAGAATTGTTTATTGAACACAATATATTTCTGTCAGTGTTTGTTGATTAGTGAAGTATTGGATGATTAAAGAAATAATGGACTATTTTATCTTGCATCTTGAATGCTTGATGGTTTAAAATTTATTTCTTAAGTAGACTTGACTTGCCTTCTTAGGAAACTTGTTGAGTTATGCCTGTTTGCATGAAACTTCAATCAGTTATACAGATCTAGAAGCAAAAGGAAGAGTTAGGTGGTGGTTGGTGGTACTGTTTGGTAGTGGAATCAGCACAATAAATAAATTAAGGCTTTATTTATTTATTGTGCTCAATAAATAAATAAGGCTTTATTTATTTATTGTGCTGATTCAGATTCAAACAAGTATCTTTTGGCTCTGGACATTTTTGCCTAGTGGCTATCTAGTGACTTCTGCCCCTCCTCCTTCAGTACAGATCAAACTCAGACACTTTCCCAAGCTTAGCAGATATCATTTCATATACTGCATCCCAACATACCTTGCTTAACTCTTTTTTTGTCTTTCTTTTTACCATTATATAGTTATATTTTGATTTAGGTTTTTGTAGTTTTATGTTTGTCCTTAGAGTTGTCCTCCTTTGAGGGCAACGACCTTGTCTCATTTGCTGTAATGTCTGTTACAGTCCAGATGTAGATATTTGATCAAACAACTATTTATTTTATCCTACCTCCTTTGTTTGCTAACAGTATACAAGTATATTTAAAATACCAGATTTCAAGTTGGTGCAGTTTTTTTTTTGACTTTATTTATTTATTTATTGTACTTCAGGTGAAGGCTTACAGAACAAATAGTTTCTCATGAAACCAGAAGTACACATGTTGTTTTATGACATTGGTTAACAATCCCACAACATATCAACCCTCTAACTTCTCAACCTTTGTTTTTTTGGTGGAAATACACATAGCCAAAGATACACCATTTCTCAAAAATGTCTACATGCACAGTTCAGTGACATTGACTACGCTCTTCGAATTGTGCTGTTATTCTCACTTAAGATAAAGGCTTACAGAACAAAATAGTTTCTCATTTAACAGTTACTACAAATGTTGCCCTATGACAATGGTTAACAATCTCACAACACATCAACAGTAT
>NW_004443966.1:16264527-16311616 GCF_000243295.1 Trichechus manatus latirostris | reverse complement strand
CTGTTCTGGAGAACGTTCCATGTGCATTGGAAAAGAATGTGTACTTTGCAGCGGTTGGATGGAGTGTTCTATATATGTCTATGAGATCAGGTTGGCTGATTGTGCCCCTTAGGTCTTCTGTATCTTTGCTGAGTTAAGTTGGTGCAGTTTTGGAGTATTGTTGACCAAGGTCTTACTAGATATCCACCTTTGGTGTCATTCATGTTAGTATGCTTTAGATCTGATGTTTCCTTGATTTCTTGCTGCAATATCTCAGGTGGCTGGTTTGGTGTTTCCTTAGTCCTGACCTGACATTTTGATGTGACCAAGGTGCTGGGGACATTTTGTCGAACAGCAAGAACAGCAGGGACAGTCATCACCATGCCTAACCCCATCATCCCTATTCTGTGCTTTTTCTTCTCATGTAAATGCCAATTATTCTGGTCATCTTTTACAACGTGAAATGTTTCTAGGAAACTTGTTCATGAACAGTTGCAAATTGGACTTTGAAATGATCACTTCTGACTTGTTTGTAATTAGAGAATGTTTGGGTGTGGTTGAATATGTTGTTATCTGTACCTGTTCAAAAATCTGGATTTCCTGCTTTTTGTTCCAGAACCTATTTAGTCAGCTACACAGGAACAGTCAGCCCCAGGAAAACTGATCTAGCCACTTACCAAACTCATATAAGACTTAATGAGAGTTGAAAGTCAATTTATTTATCTATCCAGGGTGAATAGGACATAAATTGCTTCTTTTCTAGGAGAAAAATCTATTTGTAAGTCAAATTATGTTTTAAGAAGTTTGTGAGATTGGAGGGAAATTAAGAACATTAAACGATTGGAAGCTGAAATAGTCTGGTGAAACCCTTGTATCCTTCACCATCCAAGAAAGATGTGTGTGCAGAGAAATACAGTTAGGAGAAATAATATTTGGAAGTAGAATGTTCCCTGCTGGTTGATCTTTTCTAGTACTTAAAGTTAACCCTTCAGATGATCTAGTAACCTCTTCATTTAAAATGCACATTTTTAATGCACATTATATTTGAATAGGTCATCTGATTTTCAAAGGCACAGATCTCTTAATGAGCCGTGAATTTTAGATGAAGCATAAATAAACAATTTTTAGAAAATACCCTTTCTTTGAACCATAACTGTTAACTTTCACCATTTTCAGTGTCCACAGTGCCAGTTTGGAAATTGTTATTGTTAAACGAAATTTAGGTATTTCTTTCTCTCCCTTCTTTTTTCCCTCCTTCCCACCTTTTCTTTTTCTTTTACTCTCCCTCCCTCTCCCCTTTCTATGCCAATATTTAATTACCTGCTTATGTCAGGCACTCATCTGTGTACCGGAGATACAGTGGTGAATAAGACAGAATTCCTGCTCTTTATGGATTTGTGTGTTTTTCTTCCCACCTTCATTGTTTTGGTGTGTACATCATCTATTATTAAAAAATCAAAGTAGGTAAAGCATCTTAGAAACTGAAACCATGTTTACAAATCACATTTCTATGGAAAATTTACATTATGAGGAAAATAATACTTCATGTATATTTTAAATTATTTATTACTTTTTTAGGGAGAAATGCTCTTCATCTGGCTGCAAAATATGGACATGCATTGTGCCTGCAAAAACTTCTACAGGTAATAAAGCAGTTAATACTTTGAATTTATTATTTTGATTGCAAGTAACAGATGTATTTTTAATGTGTTTTTGGAATTTGAGATCAAAGAATATGGTAGACTAACTTTGACCATTACCTAACATAATATTTTTTCCATCGTTTATGAAGGAATGTGAACAATAAAGAGCAAAAATTCTGGGGGAAGTGAATTGCATAACTCAGAGTATTAAAAATAAATAACAAAGACTTGACCTTCCTGTTGACATTAGCTGGAGACTAGAATTTTCTGTTGTCTGATATATGACATAAGATAAAGTGTTACAATATAAGATTTATATTTTTCGATGTGAATAGAGAAAAAAGACTACATAATATTAAAATCATTAGTTAAATTTTTAATCAGACAATCACAAAATTCTATGAATTAGTTGGCTGAATGCATTTTTCAGTCAAAAGCTCTAGTCAGACATGTCCATAAACATTTTTAACATTAAGTTTTACAGCAGAACTCATATTTTTCTGATTCAGTAGTACAAGTTTTAACTCTTGCTGAAAACAAAACAAACAATAACATGTTTTCTGTACCCCATGCTATTGTAATGTAGCATATGGTTTCCTGTTTGGTGAAATACTGTTAAATTTACAGTATAATGTTACTATATTTGTTTCATGTCAAAATATTTAGTGGATTGTCTAGTAGTCTTTTGTTTCTTTGATAAATGGAATATTTTAAAATGAATAGCTGTTTGTTTGAGTGTAGATAATTAATTTTAAAATAAAGCTCTTCCATATTACTAAGTTTCTATGTTTTCGTAGTACAATTGTCCCACTGAACACGTAGACCAGCAGGGAAGAACTGCACTTCATGATGCAGGTAAGCAAAGGTTTCATTTGTATACAAACACGTATTTGTTAAAACGGCTAGACATTTAACTTAGGTTCAAATTTTTAACATATGTATATTTTTATAATTCATAGAGAAGCAGTAGTATTAAGCAATTTTTATCTATCACATTTTTACACAAATAATGCACACCTTCTATGTTTGCCAACTGCACCCTCCCCTTGCAAGATATTTTCTTAAGCACCATTATGCCAATTTTTTTACATGTTTTAAAATGTAAAAAAATTTATGTTTTTTTTCACCTAAAGGTATGAATTTACTGCTGTCATTTTGTTATGCTTTTTTTTTGTGGTGTTAACGGTTTCTTTGTCTGCTTAAATTTCTGTGCTGAGTTCTTTTTGTTTGTGGATTTTCTTTTCCTTTCCTTCATTGTTGTTGATTTTGTGTTTACTGAGTCTTTGTGATTTTCTTCTTTTTTATTTTGATAAGTAGGTTTATTAGTTCTCTTTGTGGTTACTCTGAAATTTACCTTTATCTTTCTAAGTTTAAAGCAGTCTATTATTTCTTGATATTGCTTTGACTTCCTCTCCATATGAAAGTTCTATAACTACACCATTTAGTCCCCTTTTTTGTTTTGAAGTTGTTGTCGTGGTATCATTGGTTCCCTGTTTACAGTTTTGTAGATTTATTTTGCTTTTGAGATTTCTTTATCTGGTTGGTATCTGGGTAGTGCTGTTGTGTGTCTTAATCTCAGGCTGTTGTCTGATGCCGTTGGTTGTCTGTCTGAAGGGCTCCCTTTAATATGTCTTGTAAAGTTGGTCTGGTTTTTACAAATTCCCTTAATATCTGTGTATCTGGGAACGTCCTAGTTTTGCCATTGTATTTGAGAGACAGTTTTGCTGGTTATATGATTCTTGGTTGGCAATTCTTTTCTTTCAGGGTTTTATATATACCATCCTATTGCCTTCTTGCCTGCCTGGTTTCTGCCAAGAAATCAGAGCTAAGTCTTATTGGTGCCCCCTTGTAGGTGATATTTCATTTTTCCTGAGCTGCTCTCAGAATTTATTCTTTGTCTTTGGTTTTGGAAAGTTTGATTATGAAATGTTTTGGTGACCTTCTCTTGGGGTCTATTCTGTATAGTATTTGTTGAGCTTCTTGGATGGTAACTTCGTCTTTCATGATATCAGGGAAGTTTTCTGCCAGCAAGTCTTCAAAAAATTCTCTCTGTGCTTTTTTTTTTTTGTCTTCTCCTATTCTGGAATTCCAGTCATTTGTAAATTATTCATCTTGATAGTGTCCCACATAACTTTTAGGCTTTCTTCATTCTTTTTTCTGTTTGGTCGTCAAACAAATTAGTATTAACGGATTTATTCTCTATTTCACTGATTCTATCTTCCATTTATTCAGTTTGACTTCTTTGTCCATCCACTGAGTTATCTATTTCTGATATTTTATTGGTAATCTTCTGGATTTCTAGTTCCTGTTTTTGTATGGTTTCTAATTGTTTATTTGTCATTTTGTTCTTTCCGCTGTATTTCTGAACTCATGATTCTCTACCTGATTTTAATCCTTGCTGCTTCCTGGTCATCAGAGATAGTGGTCTTGGATGGGAATGTAACATCCTCTATTTGATCTTCACTCTAGGACTGGACCTTCCTCCCACCCCCACCCTCCCCGCCCCAATTTCTTTTTTCCTTATTGGAATGTCTTTGAGAAAGATGTGAGGAACAAGAGTTTTATCTCTTGCTGTTTGGTATAGGGAAACAGTTGGCTTTTCTATACTTGTCAGATCCCAAGTATGTAGATACTCTTCTGTTCGTTCCCATGTCTGTTCACAAGCTGGCTGATTCTTGATTAAGTTTATCTCTTTCTTGTAATGCCTTGCCAAAAGCAGTAAACAGCTGCCAGTATGCACTGACATTCTGGCTCTGTTCTGTTGCTTCCCCTAGAAAGGCTCCATAGTCGTATGATATACCATCCAAGTTATCACAGATGATAGCTTTACCAAATGTTTGCCACAGCATGAGAACAGTCACCAGATTTCCAGCCTGAACTGTGTTTACTCACTACTACCACCCAATCACTAAACCAGTACCATATATTTTAGGTATTTGTTACAGTTGCACCCTGCTCCTGATAGCAATTTTTGTCTTTGTTAGTTAGGATTAAGGCTAAGCTCCTGTAACAAAGAGACCATAAAATAACATTGGCTTAAAGAATATAGAATTTATTTCTTTTATGTAAGAGTCCCAGTATTCAGATTAGCTAGTGCCTCTACTCCAGATGGTCCTTCAGAGACCCAGATTTCTTTTATTTTGCTTCTCTAACATTTCCTAGGGCATTGTGCTCATCTTTAAGGCTGAAACTGGTAGCAGGCACCCCTGTTTTCCTGCTCACTCACAGGAAGGGAAAAGAACATGGAGGAATGCATAACCGAATGGTTATTTTAAGGCCTTGACTCTGAAGTAGTGCATGTCACTGCTGTCATATTCTGTTGGGAAGATCTAACTCATATGGCCAAACCTAGCTTCAAGGAAGACTGAGAAATATGGTCTGTAGGTGAGCCATATGTGCCCACTGTAGTACACTGAGGAATGACTTTATGTGTTCCATATAACTCTGGAATTTTTCATGGTTTACATATTTTCATTCTCATTTATAATTGGACCTGAATGGTTGTTAGTTTTATGAATTTGGGTTCAGTTTATCTTTTTATTAATTATGTGTTTTATGTAAAAGACTTCTGCTTGATTAAAAATTCTAGAAAGAATTTACTTGATTTTCTTATGTATCTTTGATTTAATCTTTAAAAGAGAAAGAATGCTGAGTTTTAATACTCTTTTGTGCTAATAATCTGTATCAACTCATAAGGCATAAAAAAAAAACTCATGGAGAGGGGAAACAATCCTATTTTATGAATTTAAGAATAATATTTTCCTAATACAAATATAAACTCTAATATTGGTCAGAGAAAAAGTGTAGTATGATTTTGTAAGATAATTTTTTAACAAATGATCTGCCATTGCATCATTAAGGGCAGATATTGCAATCTCTGTTTTTAAGAGATATGAATTGTTTGTCACAGTTCATTCATTGTGGCTGTTTTATAAAAAAATGAATATGATTCTTTAGAAAAAAACTTGGCTAGCACTTCAAGGACCAAGTCAGTGAATAACCATGCTTAAAAATATACAGTAAATAGAAAACTCAAGTTTGATTCTATCATCAATGCTTATCCTTAGGACAGTAGTACATTCTTGGCTTCTGCAAGGATGACCATATTCCTTGGCCCTTGTAAATTATGCAAAAATTACAAAATAATCTTGTCTAACGCACTTTCAGATAGAAAATTGATGCTTGTAATGTTAAACTGAGAGTGAAGAATGTGAATTTTGGTAGTTTACAAATTCAAGAACTCATGCCTTTTACGGATCTAGCAAAACACTATGTGTCTTACCAACAGGTGTTCACGATTTATCATTTTTCTTTGTTCTCCAAAGCTATGGCAGACTGTACTTCTAGCGTTCAGCTGCTTTGTGACCATGGGGCCTCTGTGAATGCCAAAGACGTAGTAAGTCAGTTTTTGTTTACTCTCTTCTCAACTCACGTATTCTAACTTTCATGTTTTGGTAGACTTGTGTTAATGCTGTCTTATTTTTCTTATTGCTTAGGATGGGCGGACACCACTTGTTCTAGCTACTCAGATGTGTCGGCCAACATTATGTCAACTGCTGATAGATAAAGGAGCAGATATTAATTCCAGAGACAAACAAAACAGGTAACTCTTTTTTCATGGCTCCAGAGACCAGTTGGATGCACAGTGGTTATGAACCTCTGCTGCTGTGACTTCGTCTTTCCACTGCCTTGGTTCTCCCTTTCCTTGGCTGGCTCTTCCTGGGAACTAACTCCCACTTCCCACTTTTCTTCAGAGTCTGCTGAAGAAGAATAGAGAGGGAAATAGTGGAAGATGACAGGGCAAATACTAAGTAAACACAGTGATTTAGGTCTGTGTTCAGGTCAAAGAACTAAAAGAAAGAGGAATTATGTCCCAGTTATTTTACACTTGAAAGAAAACTTTTTTCCCCCATGAAATTGGAGCAAATAAGGTATAAAGAAGAATATAAAAAAAATTTATATCTACAGTCAACCTATCTGCTAGTAATCTTTTGAGAGTAAAGTAGTTCTAGGGTGCCTTGGAACTTGACATATTTCAGTTCAGATTTTCTCAAGGTTACTTTTCCTGGACACAGTACAGCCTCCTTCTCCCAAACCGAGCCCACTTCTGTACCCAAGATTCCCTTAGTTTATTTTTCCTTCTGTATTTGGTGTTATTTTAGTTGGTGTGTACTAATAACCTTCTGTTTTGGAGTAGAAGAGATTTGTTGGGGAAGTTTGCATGATGTAGTTCATGAAGCGCCTTAAATAGTTTGGGTTTATTGTTGTAGGTTTTGAATAGAGCAGTAATGGGGTGAAATTATCAATTGTGAAAGATTTTTGTAGTAATTATTTAAATGTCATTGAAGGACCGGAATAAATGAGATTAGTTTGGTAGAAGAAGTAATAGAAAGTATATGAATAAGGTGATATAAAATTGTAGCTCTGCACACTGAGACATGAAGCAAATGTTTTTATAAATGCAATGATGTTAAAATATAAGATAAAAATGTAAAGTAGACTGTATTTGTAACAAGTATATATTTTTTAAAGTGGTATCTTTTTTTTTTTAAGGAAGGGGCCTCTGGCAGAATATTTCTGAAATATTCTCTTGGATCTTTCTCAAGGTCTTTCATTCTTCTGTTTTCCCTTTTAGAACTGCGCTTATGCTAGGTTGCGAGTATGGTTGCAAAGATGCTGTAGAAGTCTTAATTAAAAATGGTGCCGATGTGAGCTTCCTGGATGCCCTGGGCAATGATAGTTTTTATTATGCAAGAATTGGTGACAATCTGGACATTCTGACTTTATTGAAGACTGCATCAGAAAATACCAACAAAGGTACCAGCAGTTTTCTTTAACTAGAGAAGTCCAGGTTAATAAAAAGCAACTTTTAAAGACTTAGATACGAGAACTACCAAAAACCAAACCAAACCAATTGCCGTTGAGTTGATTCCAACTCATAGTGACCCTATAGGACAGAGTAGAACTGTTCTGTAGTTTCCAAGGAGTGCCTGGTGGATTCGAACTGTCAACCTTTTGGTTAGCAGCCGTATCTCTTAACTACTACACCACCAGGCTTTCCAAGAGAACTTCAGTAAGAAGCAAAACATTGCTACCGATAAACGGTCAGTTCATCTCCTTCTCCCACAAGTTTGCTTATTATAGTCATTGTTTTGGGGCAGTGTGTGGCATACATAACCTAGTGTATCGAGCAATCCCTGATACACTGTGGAGTAATTTAAGAACCGAGGAAGAAGAGTCAAATCAGGGATTTTGCTAATAATTTTTTTTTTTGGGGGGTGGGGTGGAGTGAGGCTCTTAACTCTTATACTGACAAAGGTTTAAAGGAAGAATCATTGTTTAAGCATGAACATAAAACACTTAACAATAAATATTAATTGAATGCTTGTGCATTAAAGAGAAACTGGAAAATACAGGAACGCACAACAAATAAAATGTCACCCATCCTACTACTGAGAAACATTTTGAGGAATATCCTTCTAGTCTTTTCTGTATGCATAAAATTGAGATCGTCTGTAATACTGTTTTGCACCTTACTTTTTGCACTTAATGTATTTTGAAGGCTTTTCCCTCATAAATAAATATTTTTTTCTACTGTATGTTTTTTTTTTTTTTTTTTGGTGCATAAAATACCATTTATTTGAAATTAAGTAAGGCCATTCACTGCGTTGTTAAGGAGCCCTGCTGGCATAATGATTAAGTGCTTGGCTGCTAACTGAAAGGTCGGCAGTTCAAACCCCCCAGCCACTCTGCAGGAGGAGAGACCTGGCGTTCTGCTCCTGTAAAGATTGCAGCCTAGAAAACGCTATGGGGCACTTCTACTCTGTCCTGTAGGTTCGCTGTGAGTGTGAATGGACTTGCTGGCACACAACAGCTACATTATTATTTTTTACAGTGAAGAACAATTTTCTGTAGGTCTTAGGTGGAATTTAAATTGTTTACAGTTTTTCACTGTTAAAAATAACAATGTAGTAAATGCCCTTATATGTAAATATTTTAGCATATTTTTATTATCCCTTTGGATCAATTCCTAGAAATTGAATCACTGGGTTACAGTGTATGTACATTTTTAAAAGCTTTTGATATGTTGCCAAATTACTTTCCAATTTAGGAGAGTTTTAAATTTCCTATTTTTTACCTGCCTTCCATCCCTAGCATTTGTTATGATCTATCTGCATATTGTCATATCGAAATAACTTTGCCAATTTGATAGGCAACAATGATATTTCACTATTGTTTTAAGCATAGTTTTTGGAAATAAGACTGTAAAGTACTAAGCATTAGGGGAAACTTTAAAATTTATTTCTTTAATGTATAGTTAGGGGATGCATATCTACCCATGTTAACCTGCTGTTTCACTGTTCCTCTTTCTCTCTACGTCTTTAGGGAGAGAACTTTGGAAGAAAGGGCCATCTTTGCAGCAGGTAGCTTGTAATTTTTTAAAATTATATGTATTATGCACTTTAAGTGAAATGCATAGTAAAATTGGTTAATGGTTATGCATAACTGTTTTGAGTTTAAATGCATACTCTTCTCTTCCTTCAGTTAGTCATGCTAATGTAGTATCTATGAAGATCACGATGTCCTATCAAGAAACTATCACTCAACTTGAGACAATGGATCTCAGTTACAATGACTGTATCCAGTGGGGGCCTCCTGATTGTTGGCCTTGAACATCCAGTCCTTTCAAGTATAAGCTATTGCACCTTAGTGAGATTCTTAAATGATGAGTTTTAGTGTGTCAGATCATAGACAAGTTTCCCCTATTCTACGATAGTAACAGAGTCAAATGTTTGCCATTATTGGAAAATTCTTCCAGTGCAATGCAAAATGAAGAAAACAATTCAAAACTGATTATACATTGTGCTTTCAATACCACTGTTAATATTTTTATTTCTTTTCAGTCTTTTTTTTTTTCCCTATATGTGTGTTTAATTGAGGACCTGACTCGAAAGTAATAACACAATACATGAACTAATTCATACCTTGCTGTTGGGTACTTTTCACACTGATGTTATCAAATCATTGTTTAACCCTGGTTTTCTGTCCCAGTTTGAGTAAATGTTTTACTGTTTTCCTCTAATCTCTTCACGTTAAAGTAAGTGAGGTTACAGCACTCTCACCATCTTGCTCAAAAGCGAGTGTAGGCAGCTTTCCTCTTCTGCTGGCTGTTCCCTTCCAGGCTTTCAGCTTTTCTCTAGTGAGAGGAAGCCGAGCATTTCCAAACCCTGGAGAGAGAGTAATCAGGTACCTTCTGAGCAATTCTGATCATCATTCTGCGTCATTTCTCCACTTCACATGAACCTGAAAGCTATGTTAAAGCATGCTTTCCTTTTTACTCCATCAGAATTAAGTAATACATTCATGCATGTATTATGTCTGTAGACACTTTCCCTTTCCATCCAGAGCAACTTTGCCAACATTCTCCCTCATTCTTCAGGTAGCCTGGGTGGGGATAGAGTAAAATGAAACTTAAATTGTATGACCTGTACTAGCCATCTCACAGAATCATAGAAAAATGTTTTCTGAACTGTACAGATAATTGAAATAAATGATTATTTCATATTAATATGGGAAAACCACTCTGCTCAGTGCACTAGGAATTATCTCAGTGAATATAAGGAGTTAATATTCTGCTAGGAACAGCAGGACTCATGCCTTCTAATTACTTTGTCTCCATTACATATTGAATGTATTTATTGAGAATGTGTTTAGGATTTGTTCTTGTACTAAGGGACTTATAATCCCCGTTCAAGCTCAATGTTGTCATGAAAATAAGACTTATTCAATTTTTTGTTTAACAAATATCTATTGAGCACTTACAGTACACCAACTACTGTTCTAAGTGTTGAGGATATTGTGGTGTACAAAACAAAGTCTTTGCCCTCATGGAGCTCCCAGCCTAGTGACAGAGATGAACAATAAGCAAATGAATATTTAGTATCATAGCAGATGCTGTGAAGAAAAGCAAAACAAGATTAGGGGATGAAGGGAGGGCGGGTGGGTGGCTATTTTAGGTTGGCTGGTCAGCACAGGCCTCTCTGAGGAAGTGACCTTTGGGCAGAGTTCTGAAGAAGTGAGGGAGGGAGCCATAGAGCTCTGTGGAAGAAGCCTCACACGCAGAGGGAGAAGCAAGTACCAAGCCCCTGATGAGGGAGCATGTTTAGCATGTCTACGGGGCAGTAGAAGGCCAGAGTGACAGAAGTGGGTATGCATGGTGGATGGTGGCAGGAGAAGACAGTGGTGAGGTAACCAGCGCAAGATGGTATAGGGCCTTGTATGGTAAGGCCTCTGGATACACATCCACTGATAACTGAGTATAAGGCAGGAGATGAATACAAGTCCATGGTGCAGATCATCACTGCTGCATGGATTCAGAGCGGCAACAGAGAGACTGTTTTAGGGTGGTGAGGCTTCGTCCAGAAGATGAATCTTTAAAGGATTGGTTGATTTAGGAAGAGTGAGTTGGGTTGGATAGATAGTAGAAGTTGAAGATTAAAAAAAAAAGGAGGTTATTTGTTCTCTTGTTTAATAATTGTATTATGTTTTTATTAAAGCAAATTTCTAAGCCAGAATAAAGTTCAAAGCAGTAAGTATACAAAAACAGAACATCTACCCAATCAAGTTATTTAAAGATCTTTATTTAGCTCAGGTCAGAGAATTATGTCTGTCTCTTCCTTATCACACCCCTTGATATTTTATTTCAGCAGTGCTTAGACAAGTAAATAATTTCCGTATTTCTGTCTATATTAATGTACTTCCCAACTTTCCTGCCAGCTTTTTTTCCCTTTGGGAATGGTTGTGATGCTGTATAGTGCACCTTTGTGTCTAGTATAAATTCTCCTTTTTAAAATTTAGTGACTTTAGAGATAAAACATTCTTAACAATTAGTATTTTCAATTTTGTTAGTAGTATTTAAGCATAAACTATACTTGATTTATTTAAATGCCACATACTTAAAGATGCTTTCCATTTTGAGGTTTTAAATGGAAACACTGCCACCATGTGTTATGTATGGCAAAATTTAATGTTGGATAAACTGAAAACCACTAATTAAGCTTATTGTTGCTAACCTGCTTTCTTACGTTTTACCAAGCGACATTTGACGCATATGCAAGAAGAAGTAAATAGGAAGTCAAATCAGAGGGAGCATCAAAGCTTTCAGGTACAAAGAAAAAACATTCGGTGTCTTCCTTTACAAAGATTTCCAGTGGTGACTGGGTGGAGGGGAAGAAAAGGTAGGAGCAAAAAAGTAGGGAAGATGATTCGGGGAAAGGGGGACAGGTTGTTATGGTTTGAGATTTTGTTTTCTTGACCAATCCCTTTTATAAAGAATTGACTTTCAATGTAAATGTTTGAATCAGTATTTTATATATATATATGTATATATAACATTAGAAATGTGGTATAGAAAGTATTGCTTTAGTATATATTGGAAGCAAATAATTTAACTAACAATTTTATGTAAGCCTTTGTTAATTTAAATGTGTCTGTCGTTATGATGTAAACCATAAATTTATATTCATTTTGGAAAATTATTAATTATGGTTATGAAAGTGATGGTTTGTTGTTGTTTTGTGCTGTCTAGTCAATTCCAACTCGAAATGACCCTATAGGACAGAGTAGAACTACCCCATAGGGTTTCTTAGGCTGTAATCTTTATGTGGGAGCATGTGGGAGCAGATGGCCAGGTCTTTTCTCCTGAGTAGTAGCTGGTAGGTTCGAACCGCTGACCTTTCGGTTAACAGCCAAGCCAAGGCTCCTTAAAAGCAATGACAATTAATGTAAATAACATAAAATCTAAACTTTTTATTAAAATATTTTTTATTTTGATTAAGAAAAATAATTTTACATTAACCACATAGTACTTTTTACATTTTATGTTGGCCAAAGTTTTCAAAAAACAATTATTATAAGGATTATATTGAAGCAAGAATACAAAATTTGAATAGTTTATTATATGACTGAAACACCATTAAAATATAAATTGAATAGCTCTTTTCCATATGATAAAACAAAAGCATTTTATTTGGGTTTTCATGCTTTGCTCATAGTTTACCATTAGTTTTAGGAAAATGAATTATAGTTACTATTCTTTGTAGCCTTACATGTTTTATCAGAGCATTGAAGTGTTCATTAGTTTAACAAAAGCATTAGAATAGTTTCATAGACTTGGAAGGTTTATTAAGCAAGTTTAAAATGACATATTCTGCTATTTTCTATTTCCAGATGATGCTTTTATTTATTTATTGCAATCATGATTTGCTCTCTTATTCATAATTATATTTATTAGATATTATAGAAGGAGCCCTTGTGGCATAGTGGGTAAGTGCTCGGCTGCTAACTATGAAAGGTCAGCAGTTCGAACCCACTAGCTGCTCAGTGGGAGAAGAAAACCTGGCGATCTGCTCCCGTAAAGATTATAGCCTAGGAAACCCAACGGGGCAGTTCTTCTCTGTCCTATAGGATTGCTATGAGTCAGAATCGACTTGACGGCACACAACAACAGAAACAGATTATCATAGAACAGGAATATTCTAAATTATTTCTGTAGATTTTAAGTCATTTGAATGTTTGTCATTGAAATTATTGTCTCTTTTTTACTTAAAGTTTTGTATCTGTGTATATCTGCATGTGATAGAGAACTGTCTTACAATTTCTGCTGTAAGAAGTACTCTTTGAAGAGTGGTCTAGCACCTGTTATCTTTATTTTTTAAGGATCTAGAGATTGAAAATGAAGATTTGAAAGAGAGGTTGAGAAAAATTCAACAAGAACAAAGAATATTGTTGGATAAAGTCAATGGTTTACAGCTACAACTGAATGAGGTAAATAATCTGCATAATACAAAAAAAATCCAAAAACTAATTTACTACCAGGAACTGTCATCAATCATGGTGACCCCACGATTTGGAATCGACTTGATGGCAATGGCAACTGGCAACAACCGTCATCAGTAAGAGATTTTTTTTAAAAATTGCACTTTAGATGAAGGTTTACAGAAGAAACTAGTTTCTCATTAAACAGTTAGTGCACATATTATGACACTGGTTACCAACTCTACAATGTGTCAGCACTCTCCCTTCTCGACCTTGAGTTCCCTATTACCAGCTTTCCTGTCCCGTCCGGCCTTCTAGTCCTTGCCCCTGGGCTGGTGTGCCCCTTTAGTCTCGTTTTGTTTTGTGGGCCTGTCTAATCTTTGGCTGAAGGGTGAACCTCGGGAGTGACTTCATTACTGAGCTAAAATGGTGTCTGGGGGCCATACTCTTGGGGTTTCTCCAGTCTCTGTCAGGCCAGTAAGTCCAGTCTTTTTTTGTGAGTTAGAATTTTGTTCTGCATTTCTCTCCAGCTCTATCCGCAACCCTCTATTATGATCCCTATCAGAGCAGTTGGTAGTGGTAGCCGGGCACCATCTAGTTGTACTGGACTCAGTCAGGCGGAGGTTGTGGTAGTTGTGGTCCATCAGTCCTTTGGACTAATCTTCCCCTTGTGTCTTTAGTTTTCTTCATTCTCCCTTGCTCCCAACAGGGTGAGAGCAATGGAGTATCTTAAATGGCTGCTCACAAGGTCTTAAGACCCCAGACGCTATTCACCGAAGTAGAATGTAGAATATTTTCTTTATAAACTATGTTATGCCAGTTGAGCTGGATGTTCCCCAAGACCATGGTCCCCACAGCCCTCAGCCCAGTAATTCAGACTCTCAGGAAGTTTGGATGTGTCAATGGAGCTTCCATGACCTTGCCTTGTACAAGTTGTGCTGACTTCCCCAGTATTGTGTACTGTCTTACCCTTCACCACAATAAGAGATTTTTAATGATCTGTCAGATCCAAGTCATGGTACTGGGTTCTAAAGTCGATAAACTAGCTAAAATCAGGTCATTGCTCTTGAGGAGTTGTGTCTTACTAGCTACCATGACGTTTACATGAGGGCTTCTTCATAGGACAGCTCATGACACAGCAGCTTTAAACAACAGAATTAACAGTTTTGGTCTAATATATATTTAACCCTGGACTTAAGAAATAGAGAATTTGTATTCCTTTCAAGTATACAAGGATAGTCGTATTGATGTTCATTTTATTATATGTTAAATATTTAAAGTATTGAAATGGTACATTATATATATTCTTGTATATGTGATATATTTCACAATAAAAAATTAATACCAAAGAAAAGGTGATTATCAATAATTTAGGTGTGTGGTAGTAACGAAGGACTGAACTATATTTGGGGCTGTGGAATTGGAGAGGGAGGAGTGGATGGTAGATGTGAAGAGGAAGAGCGAGTAGGACTTGATGACTGAGGTGTTCTCAGAAGAATCTGAGTCTGGCTGGTGAGAAGAATGAATGGCAGTAACTCATACAGCAGGACTGGTGATAATAGACAGTTTCTTCTCACATCCTTGTTCTCAGTCTTAAAGATATGTGACTCTTGAAATAGACTTTCAAAAATTAAAATAAATTTCTTCTTCTTTTTCAATTTAGGAAGTAATGGTTGCTGATGATCTGGAAAGTGAGGTAGGCTGATCATTTTATTTTAAATCTGTAATAATGTTTTGTATATTGAAGATGATATTGTAGTAAAGGTTTTAATTCCTGAATTTAGATGGAGAACAGTATTTTATTTTTGGTTGTTACTTAAAGGAAAAAAAAAAAACCTACCACGTGACCGTAAGTGCATGTTCTGAGTATAGTAGCATGGGTTATTGTACGCCTTTCAATGGCTCGTTTTTTTTTGTGTGTGTGAATCTTTTCATGAAAAAATGTAAAATATTAAACATTAAAATGTCTGAAAATGCTACAATTTAAAACAACAGAAATGTGAATTTTTCATGATATTATTTGTATGTGTTGTATGTTTTATTAATATATTGTAGAAATTACTAACCCTACTAATAATTAAAGGAGCCCTGGTGGTGCAGTGGTTGAGAGCTTGGCTGCTCACTGAAAGGCTGGCAGTCCGCACTGTCAGCCGCTCCTTGGAAACCCTGTGAGGCGGTTCTCCTCCGTTCCGCAGGGTCACTGGGAGTCGGAAGCGGCTGGACGGCAACGGGTTTTTTTAAATAATTAAAAGCCACAGGTTGGCGATTTCATTGTTAATTCCATTCTTTAAAGTAATTCTGATTCACATTTTCTAGAACACCCTGTAACCCAATTTTAAGTGCAGGGTGATTTTGCTGTTTTTATTTCTTGCCATTTCAGAAAGAAAAGCTGAAGTCCCTTTTGGCAGCTAAAGAAAAGCAACATGAAGAAAGCTTAAGAACTGTTGAGGCTCTGAGAAATAGATTAAAGTTTTCAGAGGTATAGAAAACTTAATTGAATTATTTCATGTAACTCCTAGTGGGTAGTGGGAAGCTGGCTTGGAGTCAGACTTGAATTCAAGTGATCATTCTTTTCTTTACAGTGTGACCTCAGGTAATTTATTTAAAGTCTCTGAGCTTGTTGCCTCTTCAGCAAAATTGGGATGATTATCCCTTTCTCCATAGAGTTGTTGTCAAGGTTAAATGGGATAATTGACATTTACCAGTATGTAACTGACATTTAGTTCCATTCTAGTTTAGTTCCTCAAACTTCTTCTTTGTCCATCTTTACCTTTTCAAAACTTCATAACTTGTAAATTTGCAATGATTATGATGATGATAATAAAGCATCGTAATAATGAATATGGTATTTCAGGATTATCTCAGAAAGGGTTTTGTGTGTATATGGTTTAATTAGAACACTTTGGCCAGAGTGGTGTGTGTTAGTAAGGCTCAGATGGTATATTCATCTTTGGTTGCATCAATTAGTTTTTCCGTATTTTTTAAACAAAGTAGTACACATAAGTGTGTAAGTCAAAGAATTTTCACAAATTGAATCCACCCAGATCAAGAAACAGAACATTACCAGTACCCAGAAGCCTTTATCACACTTGTTTTCTATCATCACCCACCCTCCCCACACCAAGGCTAACCACTCATTAATTATAAATATATATATTCGTTTTGCAAGGCATATAGATTTTACAAATGTCGTTCATCAGTACGGGGTTGCTAAAGAGGTGGCTGATTCAGCATGAATCTTTTATCCTTATTTGGGGATATAATTCCAAAGTACATAACAAAAGTAATTTTTTTTCTTTGTGAATAATATGCGTGCAACTGTGAAAAAGAATGAAAAATACGAGTGAATCTCACAGACATAATGTTGCATCAAGAAATCAGGCACACACAGAATACATTCTGTATGATTCCGTTTTTATGTAGTTCCAAAACAGGCAAAGCTAATGTATGGTGATAGAGGTAAGAATAGAAGGCACCCTTCGATGAGGCATGACTAGGATGGTGCGTGAAGAAGCTTTTGAGGGTGCTAGAAATGTTCTGTATCTCAGTCTGGGTTGTGATTACACATGGTATACACATGCAGAAATTCACTGAACTGTACACCTAATATTTGTATACTTCAGAGCAGGTGAGTTATGCCTTGATAAAATTTTTTTACATAGAGCCAAAAAAAAAAGTGTGTTTAATATTTATATGTCTGTACACATAGGGTCAAGATTATTCAAAATCAGAGTTTTATAAGCTAAAGAATGATCTGGTGTAGCGGCTTCCGTTATTTTTCACATTTGAAGAATCTTTGAAGGGTGATATTGAAACTAATAGTAACTGATGTCCTAGCACTGATGACCAAGTGCCAGGCACTGTGTGGTACACTTCACGTGCATTTAACAAACACATCAAGCTTTTGTTATTATCTCCACTTTATACACGAGGAAACAGAGGCACGGAGAGGTTTTTAAAAAACTTACCCAGGAGGGGTTTCACAAATAGCAAGTGGCAGAGACAGTCTGGCTCCTTTGTGCCCTTAACACAGTACTACTTTTACTCTTAGAATAGGTCGAATGAGGTAATACAGATGTGTATATGGGCCCTTTGAATACTCATCAAGGTTTGATGCCTGTAATTTGATAGAATCTTTGTCATGTCTTAAAGAATCAAATGTTTTTCTATAACTTCTTTAGACAAACTGAGGGTCAAGTCTGTAACTTTCAGTAAGGCTAATAAATTATAGAAAAATAACGTATTTTTCTTATCACAAAACAATATATTATTAGAAAAATTAGAAAGTATAATTAAGCTAAAAGCAGAAAATAAAACACTCATGATCCCAGTGCTGAGGGATCATGACTGCCAGCACCTGAAGGACGTCCGCTGAGACCTTTGTACATCATTTGAGGGTTGCAATCACACTCAACAGGCGGGATCATATTGTGCATCCTGTCTTGTAATTTTTTTTACTCAATATATTGGGGACTTTTTCCCCAGTCACTGCATCTTCTTTGTAATGAATTTTTATGCTAGAAATGATTATGACTTTCAGAAAGATAAGTACAGGGCCCACTTTATATGTGACTGTATTTATGAAGGCAGCCATTAACAACTAAGAATTCATCATTTACAAAAGTTGACTGTCCAGTTGCTGTATCATTTCATGTGCTTCAGAAACGTCATATACTGCCAATAGAATTACTGGATTATGTGCAGTACTTCATATGTAGTTATTTCACTTATGTTTATAGAAATAATATGGGAAAATGCAGATATTTTAGAATGAGGTTAATTTTATAACTCACGCATTTGTTTTCATTTGAATAGTAAAAGAAAGGTAATAAACCCAAACTAAGTTTTTTGAACTTTTTCTGTGCCTAGGACCTCACTCCCAGATACGTATTTGAGCCCATTTAGATATTGCAAAGAAAAAAGAGATTAACAAAGTTTATAAATATTTTTCAATACTGTTGAGGCACTAAAGATCATTGGAAGTGGCATTTATTTAGTTATAAAACTGTGCTCCGTTTTTGTAGTGGTCACATAAATTGGAGCTTGATGCATAGCTTGCTAGTACTGATGTACACAAACACTAACAGATACAAATGCGTATCCTTACTCTTGAAGTATAATATTTGAATTTATATATTAGATACGTTATGTTTGGATTACTTGGAAAAGGAGCAATCCAAGTATATTATGATTCCGTGATCTAAAGTTTCTCTGTTATTCTCCCCTTCTTAACTGATACATTGATGGATTTATTACTAACTGTTGGAGCCCTGATGGCACAGTGGTTAAGAGCTCAGTTGCTAACCAAAAGATTGGCAGTTCTGTCCACCAGCTGCTCCTTGGAAACCGTATAGGGCAGTTCTACTCTGTCCTGTAGGGTCGTTATGAGTCGGAATTGACTCGACGGCAATGGGTTTGGTTTTTTGGTAGATAAGTTCTTGCCTCAGTTTTATGTCCTACTGTTGGTCTCCTTTTGGCTTTAAAAGTAATCAGTATTCTAGAAATGCTGAAGGAAGAAGGTTATACTAATATTTCATAGTCAGTGGTGTAGGGTTCCTGCTCCCAGCAGTGGTTAAGTAAAAACAAGTCCTTGATGTGAATGTGGTATTCCTTCTTGGAGGTAAAGCAGCAGCAAACACTGCATATTGAAAATTGTTTCAGTTCATTTGGAGCTCAGTTTTTTCTTTTGAGCAGTAAAGTGATTTCCTTGAAACACTTGGCTGCTGTTATTAACGTACTTAGTGAAGTAGTTTATTCCCAACTGATCTCTCAGTAATCTCTAGTGTGATCTCTTTCCGTGGGTCCAAGTAGAGTAATACTTAGGAGAAAAAAGGAGTGTTAAAGGTGTGCTTATAATGATTGGATCATTGAGAGCTAATATAGATGCAGAATTTTTTAAAATGAAGCAGCATTCACCTAAAATGGTGTAATTTATACTTCTGATTTCAGAGTGATCATTTAGCATCAGGAAGTCATTTCAGTAACCGTAAGTATAAAAATATACATCATTGCAGTTCATCCAATTCAAGCAAAGAAGAATGTTCATACCTTTTGATTTTGTCTAACTGTATATGGTAATCCTGCTGCAAAACTTCATCCAGCTACTTGTGTGCTGTACCTAGGCAGATGGAGCTGGGTGCAGGTTAAGATGAGTACTATGGCCTCTGACATAAAATCTGGTAATCACTGAGGCCCTGTTTTTCCTTAGCCACCTATATTTTTAAATTGCGTATTGTATGAATTACCAAAGTTGCGTTGTGTATTAGTAGACATTTATCTTGTGATATCTGGGGCTTGCTTTTTATGTAAAGAGCATAAACATAATTTTCTGATTTGGAGAAATCTTTGGATATAGTCTCAATGCAAGTAAGCATTTTAAATTTAGAAACTTGATAAACAGTTATTATTTAAAAACTATACATAATTAACCTTCACTTTGTTTATTGTTTTACAGTTTTAAATAATTTATCCAGAAAATCTATTTTTTTTTTGCTTCCCAGTGATTATTAAATAATCCTCTAAGTACAGTAGTAACATTTGTCCCATGAATTGCAAAGAATACCATTTTTATTTTGACTGTAAGATACATATTTTATAATAATCATGTAGCTAATTTAGCCTAACAATCTTATGTTTCTAAAAACAGCTGAGTACCTATTGTCCAGTAGAATATAAGTATTTTCCTTACATTTATAGAAATAACAAGGAAAAATACGGAGGATATTTTAGAACAAGAATAAGGAGCCCCGGTGGTGCAATGGTTAAGTGCTCAGCTGCTAATCTAGGGGTTGGTGGTTTGACCCTACCCAGTGGTAAGAGAAAAAAAACAACCTGGCGATCTGCTCCATAAAGACTACAGCCTAGAAAATCCTGTGGGGCAGTTCTGCTCTGTCACATGGAGTCACTATGCTGGACAACAACAACAGAACAGAGTAATTTTACATTGTCAATCGTACTTCTCTTTAGTTTGAATAACAGAGATGATAAACCAAACTAATATTTAGCCTACTTTGGTAGGGATATTTAGTTAAAATGTCATTTATTTTTACTTATTTAGGAAAAGAAGAGATGCTTCTTAAACAAGGCCAAATGTATATGACAGACTCACAGGTAATAATTATTTTTAAATTAAAAAAAAAAATGTTTGCCTTAATATAATTAAGAGGAAAACAGCATTGTGTCTTTATCAAGTGTATATATATTTAATAAGGTTTTCATATCAAAGAAAAATTAGTTTGGCTTTATTGAGTTTGATAAAAATAGGTGTGACTGTGTCTGGTGCTCTCTAGAGTGTTTTTGATGACAGCGGCTTAAATAAGAGATTGGATTTGCAACTTCATTGTCGTTGATAGTGACCCTCTGTTCATTAACAGCACCCAGTTAGCCCTTGATATTTGTCCATGTAAGGGAAGACGCAGGCATGAATAATACTAAAGGAATTTATTTTGGCTCTGAAATGTATTTTTCCTTGCATTCAAGTATATTACGTATTCTGTGTTTTGGGTATTTACCTCAGAATAAAGAAGGCTTCTAAGAGGTAGAGTACTGGCTGATTTTCTTACCTGTTTATCTGCTCCTGGCCTTTACTTTCCAGTGGATACAAGGTTTGCATTTTTAGCCCCTCTGTGGACTGGAGAACTGATAAATATTTGACTTGTTAAGGGCTTTTTTTGCATACCCTTTTCTGTAGGCAGCTAGAGTTAGCCTATATATGTCTAAGATCTCTTCAAGATGGAAAATTCTAAGATTCCAAATTGAGAAGATGAATATCAACTGAATAGTATTTAAGATTAGCTAAATATTTGATTATAATAAAACAAGCATGGATGTTGGGAAGCAGCGTAATAGTTTGTTGGTAAATTATAGTAGCCTTAATCTAAAGATAATTGGTAAGCTGAAAGATAATTTATAAGCAGACTGAGGCTTGGAGATGAGTCCACGTCAGTTTTCTTCCTGTTGATTCAGTGAAAGGCGTTCAGATTGAGCTGAACAACAGTCAGCATGCCTGTTAAATGGTGCAGTGTGCTCACAGCACATGGCCTTTAGCAACGACCTAGTACTTGTAAAGAACCTTTATTTTATTAGGCTGAATTGGGGAAAGATAAAGATGGTTACATTTAGTCTTTTGTGATCATTTGTTTGGATATTTGTGAACTATTTCACTGAGAAGTTTAATCATACTTGCTTTTTTGTTAGACCTTAACAGAGGGAATAAGATGTTAGTCAAATTGTGTGAAGATCATGTGCTAAGTTCTAATTCATCTTCCTATTTGGGAGAAAAATCTTATTTCTTTTTTATGAGTTGACTAACATTTTGTTGACAACTCTTATACCAGCTGTGCTTATTTTGGTGGCGTTTCTGTAATTTAACCAACATTACATTGGAGTTAACAATGAGGGTACTTATAAGTCATGTATTTTATTAGAAATTAAAGGATATATCATTCTGTGAAATTGTTTGTGGATTTAAAATCGCGGTATTTGTTTTTATTCAAGGTTCTGATGATTGTCTTCAAAATTCAAAGGTGTAAGCACATTATGTACCATAAAACATAGAAATAACAATGTGTTTTGATATAATTGATATTCATGTGTGGGTAGGAATTATGAATGGGGAAAAAGAGAAAATAGTGAACAGAGGTGACAAATATTTTCCTTCTTTTTTCTGTCAAAAATAGACTTAAGTGAATAGAACTCTCAAAATATTACCACTTAAGAGCGTATGAAGGAAATCATACCCAAAACTGTTTTTTCTTACCTCAAAAATCAGTACTATATTTTTCCAACATACTAGTCAGAAAACCCTTTGACTACAGACAATGCAGAAACTTTCTATAATTTTGGCAGATATAAGTATGTTACGTATGGTAAGATAAGTATGTCTTGTTTAGGCTTTTGTGATTGACGTCTCTTTTTTTTTTTTTTTTTCAGTGTACTTCCACAGGGATGCCAGTACATATGCAAAGCAGATCTATGTTAAGACCACTGGAGCTATCTTTACCCAGCCAAACCTCGTATTCTGAAAATGAAATTTTAAAGAAAGAGTTGGAGGCAATGAGAAGTTTCTGTGATTCAACAAAACAGGACAGACTCAAGCTCCAGAATGAACTGGCTCACAAAGTGGCAGAGTGCAAAGCTTTAGCACTAGAATGTGAAAGAGTCAAGGAGGATTCAGATGAGCAGATAAAGCAACTGGAAGATGCATTAAAAGATGTGCAGAAGAGAATGTATGAGTCAGAAGGTAAAGTGAAACAGATGCAGACACATTTTCTCGCCCTTAAAGAGCACCTAACTAGTGAAGCAGCTACAGGGAACAGCAGATTAACAGAGGAACTGAAGGAGCAGTTGAAAGACATGAAAGCAAAGTACGAAGGCACTTCAGCAGAAGTGGGAAAATTAAGAAACCAAATCAAACAAAATGAAATGTTAGTAGAAGAGTTTAAGAGGGAAGAAGGCAAGCTGATAGAAGAAAATAAACGATTGCAGAAGGACTTTAGTATGTGTGAAATGGAGCAAGAGAAGAAAGGAAGACAGATCACAGAGATGGAAGGCCAGTTAAAAGAATTGGTAGCAAAATTAGCCCTTTCTGTTCCGACAGAAAAATTTGAAAACATGAAGAGCTTATTATCGAATGAAGTGAATGAGAAAGCAAAAAAATTAGCAGAGATGGAAAGAGAATATGAAAAATCTTTTAGTGAAATTAGACAGTTGAAGAGAGAACTGGAGAACTTTAAAGCTAAGCTTGCTCAGCATGTCAGACCAGAGGAACACGAGCAGCTCAAGAACAGATTAGAGCAAAAGTCCGGAGAACTTGGGAAGAAGATCACTGAATTAACATCGAAAAATCAGGCACTCCAAAAGGAAATTGAGAAGGTTTATCTGGATAATAAACTCCTCAACCAGCAGGTACATGACTTAACAGTTGAAATGAAAAGTCATTATGTTCCTTTGAAAGTAAGTGAAGAAATGAAAAAGTCACATGATGTGATTGTTGAAGGTTTGAATAAAAAGCTTTTAGATGTAACACAAAAATATTCTGACAAGAAGTTGGAAATGGGCAAGTTGCTGATGGAAAATGACAGTTTAAGTAAGAATGTTAGCCGCCTGGAATCTGTGTTCATACCTCCTGAGAAACACGAAAAAGAGACAGTGGCTCTGAAATCCAGTATTACTGAACTGAAAAAACAGCTGTCTGAACTTACTAAAAAATGTGGTGAAGACCAAGAAAAAATACATGCACTCATGTCTGAAAACACTAACTTGAAAAAGACTATCAGTAATCAGTACGTGCCACTTAAAACCCACGAAGAGGTAAAAACCGCGTTGAGCAGCACGTTAGATAAAACTAACAGAGAATTATTAGAGATGAGGAAAAAAATTGAAGATAAAAATCAAGACTCTCTAAAAATAAAACATGAGAATGATATACTAAAAAGAAACCTGGAAAACACTCACAACCAAATGAAAGCTGAGTATATCAGCCTGAAAGAGCATGAGGAGAAGATGAGTACCGTAAGTAAGAGCATGAAGAAGGTAGAGGATAATAGTGCGGAAATATTGGCTAACTACAGAAAAGGCCAAGAAGAGATTGTGAGGCTGCATGCTGAAATCGGAGCCCAGAAGAAGGAACTCGACACAATACAAGAATGCATTAAGCTAAAATACACTCCAATCACCAGCTTTGAAGAGTGTGAGAGAAAATTTAAAGCAGCAGAGAAAGAACTAAAAGAACAGTTATCAGAGCAGACACAGAAGTGTAGTGTCAGGGAAGAGGAGGCCAAGAAGTGCAAACAAGAGATTGAAAAGTTAAGGAAGGAGATTGTCTCCCTTCAGAAAAATTTAAAGGAGAAGAATGTTCTCATTGAGAATTCTCATGAAATGGAAAGAGCTTTAAGCAGAAAAACAGAAGACCTAAACAAACAGTTAAAAGACTTGTTACAGAAATACACAGAGGTAAAGAATGAGAAAGAGAAGCTAGCAGAAGAAAATGCCAAACGGACTCCTGAGATACTTGCCGCACAGACTCTTTTGCAAAAACAGCCTGTTCCATTGGAGCAGGTTGAGGCTCTGAAAAAATCTCTTAATGACACAATTGAGAATCTAAGGGAAGAGCTGAAGAATAAGCAAAGGTGTTATGAGAAAGAGCAGCAGACAGTGACCAAACTGCACCAGATGTTGGAGAATCAAAAGAACTCTTCTGTGCCCCTGGTGGAGCATTTGCAAATTAAAGAAGCATTTGAGAAAGAAGTTGGAATCATAAAAGCTAGCTTGAAAGAAAAGGAAGAAGAAAGCCAAAACAAAACTGAAGAAGTCTCCAAACTCCAGTCTGAGGTTCATAATACTAAACAAGCATTAAAAAAATTAGAGACTAGAGAGGTAGTTGATTTGTCTAAATTTAAAGCAATGAAAAGTGATTTGGAGACACAAATTTCCAACTTAAATGAAAAATTAGCCAACCTGAATAGAAAGTACGAGGACGCGTGTGAGGAGGTCTTGCATGCGAAAAAGAAGGAACTCTCTGCAAAGGATGAGAAGGAATTACTACATTCTAGCATTGAGCAAGAAATCAAGGACCAGAAAGAACGATGTGATAAGTCCTTGACAACAATCACAGAGTTAGAGAGAAGAATACAGGAATCTGCTGAACAAATCGAAGCGAAAGATAATAAGGTAGGCACAAGGTAGTCTGTTCGACTATGAGTTGAAAAGCCCAAAGCAGAAATGTTAGTACAAGGAGAAGGAGGATAGAACTGTTTGCCATAGTATTAAGGAGCTCTGGTGGTGCTGTGTTTAAGCGCCTGACTGCTAACTGAAAGGCCAGCAGTTCAAACCCATCAGTCACTCAGCGGGAGAAAGATGTGGCAGTCTGCTTCTGTAGAGATTACAGCCTTGGAAACCCTATGGGGGCAGTTCTGCTCTGTCCTATATGGTTGCTATGAGTTGAGATCAACTTGATAGAAATGGTTTTTGTTTTTTTTTGCCATAGTATTGCAGACAGGTTTAGAAGAGTATTAACAAAGTGACCATTAAATGCTACCTTTCCAGTCTAACTACTGGTATGCAAAAAAAAATCTGAATTTAAAGTAAAGTCACACACACAAAAATCAAAAGTATTTTTCTGTCTGTTCCTTTAACTGGTGTAGTCAAGGATTGAGGAAAAGATGGGGAGACTCATGGTTCCCTTGCTTCCTAAATGAATGGTTTTAGGGCATCTGAAGAATGGGAATGGAGACAAGGAAAAAAGCTGATTCTGGGCTGCAAGAAGCTGAGGACGCTGGGGAGCATCTGCAGCTTGATCTTAGCACTCACCCATAACAGTAAATCGAGCCCTCCAATTCATTGCACCTCTGTCCCCATGTCTTTCTACAGACTGGTTCCTTTGCTCAGAATGCCCTGCACCCCCTTCCTACTGAGCTGATTCCTGTACAGTCTTTAAGACACATTTTCACACCATTCGTCCTTCCTAAAGCCTTCACTGTCCAATCTAACCTACAGCAAATTGCTCCTCTTCCAAAATGTGTGGTTTATATTGGGCTTTGCCATCCATTTAAAGCATTTATATCACTATGTTAGATTTTGGTGATTGGTCTTCCCAACCAGTTTTTCTTTTTAATTTTTTTATTGTGGTAAATATATATATATATATATATATATAAAACATTTGCCAATTTAACATGTACCATTCAGTAACATTGATTATGTTCATCATGTTGTACAACCATCACTAATATCTGTTCCCAAATTATTCCACCACCATTTACAGAAACTCAGTGCCCAACCAGTTTTTTAAGAGCAAGTTTTATAACTTACCTTTCCTTCTTATCTTTCATTTTCATTGTACAGTTTATAGAATAGGTGCTCAACAATATTTTTGTAGTTACAAGAGTCAACAATTTTAAGTGTCTTCTACATGCCAAGTACTGTGTTCAGTGTTATGGATACGATGATGAATAAAAGCAGACACAGCCCCAGCCCTTCTTAGTGGAGAGGTTCAAGTACTAATCTTCAGGCACATCTGCCAATATAACCCAGAATATAAATGCCCTTAGTTTGTTTGTAAGGTGGTTGTGAATACAATAATGTATAATTCCAACAGCTAGTTAACTAATAGCTACTTGGAGACCCTGGGTGGCACAAATGGTTAAGAGCTAGACTGCTAGCTAAAAGGTTGGCAGTTTGACGCCACCCAGAGGCACTTCAGAAGACAGGCCTGGCGATCTGCTTCCGAAAGGTCACAGCCTTGAAAACCGTATGGAGCAGTTCTACTCTGCACACTTGGGGTGGCCATGTGTTGGAATCGACTCGAAGGCAGGTAACAACAACAATATCTATTTACAGCCATTGCCACGTACTGAGCATGTGCTACGTGTCAGGCATATACTTGTGATCGCGTGTGATTTTCTTAACTTGGAAAGGGTTTACCCCTTTCAAAAGAAAGTAAGGCTCAGAAAAGAAAAGGAATCCTCCATGCTCACACAGCGAATAAATGTCAGATTGGTCTGACTTTAAAGCCTGTGCTCTTTCCACTACTCTAAACAGCCTCCCTAATTTTTCTTAAGACAAAGTAGTCTAAAATAATGTGTATTCTTGAAAGGAACAGGGCACATAAATTAATTCTGGACTTAACACAAGCCATTCTTTTTTACTTTTCAAACCTTTTTGGAGGGAATGCACCCTGTTTTCCTGTGCTCCATCTCTGACCTGGATGAGTTCACGTACCTTCATAGGCTCTTAGAGATTATCTGAAAATCAAGAAGACTCATGTCATGTAAATCTTATGAATAAATGATATTTATTCTTAATTTGGTAATGCCTTTGTAAGGAGTTTACTGAGGAATTAGAGAAATTAAGGTACGTACTGTATATATCATTCATAACAATCTTAATATTTATATCTCAGTTTTCTGGCATATCGAGATAAATTTTATGTGTCAAATAATGAATGATTTCTGTGCAGAGATGTTAATATAAATGAATAAGTAAATAATATGGTTCTCCTATTTCTCTCTTTTTTTTATAAGATAACTGAACTGCTTACTGATGTAGAAAGACTAAAGCAGGCTCTCAATGGCATTTCACAGCTTACCTACACGTGTGCGAGTCCCAGCACGAGACAGAGTCAGCTGGTGGAAACCCTGCAGCGCCAAGTGGAATCCCTGCAGCAACAGCTGGCTGTAAGTCACCGACTTGGCGCTGACGTGTGCCAGTTCACCTTTCTGCTTTGTTCATTTGTGAAAGCTTATTTAGAAAGTAAACTGATTTGTGAAAGTGTTCAGAAAGTGCTAAAAGTTACCTATACTAATGGTATAATAATATCATTTACTTGGTGCCTGCTATATGCCAAATGGGGCCCTGGTGGTATAGCGATCAAGAGCTCAGCTGCTAACCAAAAGGTCAGTGATTTGAACCCACCAGTCACTCTATGGGAGAAATATGTGGCAATCTGCTTTCGTAAAGATTACTGCCTTGTAAACCCTATGGGGAAGTTCTACTCTGTCCTATAGGGTGGCTATGAGTCAGAATCGACTTGATGGCAGCGGGTGTTTTAATATGCCAGGCACTACACTAAACATTTCACATACTTCATCTCTAAACTTTATCTTTATCACAATCCTAGAAGGCAGGTTCTACTCTCCCCATTTGGTTCTTAAAGAAACAAAGATTAAAATACTTGACGCCTGGGGTCTTAGAATTGAGATCTAAACCTGGAGCTAGCTGACTCCAAACCCAGTATCTTTCCCACTGTAGTACCTTCTCTAAAATATTGGTCCACTAAACAAAGGGAGTTTTCTTAGAATTCTTTTATCCTTAAGAATAAAAGTAGGCATTCCTATGGTTTTATACCTTGTATTCTTGGAAACCCTGGTGGCGTAATGGTTAAGAGCTACGGCTGCTAACCAAAAGGTCGGCAGTTCAAATCCACCAGGCACTCCTTGGAAACTCTATAGGGCAGTTCTACTCTGTCCTATAGGGTCGTTATGAATTGGAATCAACTCAGTGGCAGTGGGTTTTTTGTTTTTTTTTTATCCTTGACTGTAGTATTAGAAGGAAAGCATGTGGATTCAGAGCTCAGCTCTAAGCCCTGCCACTTAAAAACTGGTGACCATGAAACGTTCCCCTTGACTTTGAACCTTGGCTTCCTCAGTCGTCCGGTAGGACAGTAAGAACTGGTTACGTGTTCGTTTGCTTTTTTAATTAACTGAGCTAATGGGCATTAAGATGATACATAAAACTTAGCACCAATGAAATGTAAAATGTTGCTAGTGTTTTTCTATTCTGTGGGAATTGACTATGAATTGCTTTTGAATACAAGAAAGTTATTTTTTAAAGCGTTCAGTTTTTAAAGGCATTTATTTATTTATTTTTTGGTTTATTGTTGTAGTTTAAGTGAAAGTTTACATTTCAAGTTAGTCTCTTATACAAAAATTTATACATACATTGTTATGTGACCCTAATTGCTCTCCCTATACTGTGACAGCACACTCCTCCTTTCCACCCCTGATTCCCCATGTCCATCCAACAAGCTCCTGACCCTCTCTGCCTTCTCATCTCACCTCCGGACAGAAGCTCCCCATTTAGTCTCATGTATCTACTTGAGCTAAGAGGCACACTCTTCACAAGTATCATTTTATGTCCCAAAGTCCATCCAATCTAAAGTGTTCAGTTTTTAACACTGCTGGCCTACAGACTAATAATGACAGATTGCTGATTTAGATTTTATCCAGAGGATATGGCATTCCCTTTAATATTTGGGAATATTTATTTATACATATTTTTGTTCATGACACTGTGCTAAGCACGAGGAGTTGTGGGTAGTGAGGCAAAATACAGATACATGAAAGGTAAAATAAGACAAGAGATATCAAACAGAACTGAGAATGCAGTTCTAGATTCTAAGTGGTACGAGTTCCCAGGAAGAAAAGATGACATGTGTCAGGAGCTAGTTTCAAAGAGGAAGGGAGTATTTAGCTTGAACTTACAAGATGATTGGTGTTTTGATAGGTAAAAAGAGAATAGAGGCTGTTCCAGGCAAAGAACATCATGTGAAGAAAGGCAAGGGAGTGGAATACACGTGGCATACCCTGGGGCGTGGCATACCTGGGGGCAGTAAAAGGCTGACCAGGCTGGCTAGTAATGGGAGCTGTATTTGAGACCAAACTGTGGAAGACGTTAAGAACCAAGCGGATGAATTTGGAGCCTCTTATATGTAAAGAGGTGTCACTCAGGTTTTGAGCCAGAGTGATTTCAGTAAAGAGGTACTGCAGCTCTGGAAGCATGGTAGGGAGTATGTCTAGAGATAGGGAGACAAAATAGGATATTTCTGTAATAATCTGAAGTATAAGTTGATAGGTGTCTGGACTGGGTTTGAGGCATTAGATGTGAACCTAAGGCAATAATTTCATGTCACGTAGGGTAAGTGGCATTGCTTTCATGCAGGTTTTCGAACCCCTGCTGAGAATTTGCATTTCTTGCAAGTTCCCAGGAAGTTATACATAAGAATCACCTGGGGATCCTGTTAAAATGTAGATTCTGATTCAGTGTATCTAACCGGTTTGAAGCCCTGGTTTCACTGTGAATGTTCACATGTAGCCATTAGAAAAATTGATTCTGTTGTTATGGAATTCTACATCTGGTGGGTCCAAGATGGTTTGATACGAGAAGTAGTGGGAGCACTTCAATTATACTACTACCCGGAAGCGTCTGGTCTAAGGATAGCACTGTCACAAGCCTCCATGCATTTGATAGTGCGAATGCTAATTTTCTGATCTCTCCGTCTTTTTGCATTTCCAGGATACTGACAGGCAACACCAAGAGGTAATTGCAATTTATCGGACGCACCTTCTTAGTGCTGCACAGGTAAAGAACTGTTTTTCTTTTGGGAAGGAAATCATTTTAGAGAATTGTTTTCTTTTTTTGTATTGTTTTTCGAGAAAAAATTTTTTTTTCTTATTTGCAAGTAAATTTATGTGAAAGCAGTTGATATTTAAAGTAACTGTACCCCATATGCTTATTTAAAAATAATTTCATTTCTTTTAATCATGATTGTGTATCTGCCAGAGAAATTTACAAAGCTATATGGCAACACAGCATCTTAAATTTAGTGTTGTCTCCATCTGCTTGTCACTCCGTTTGTAGACAGTTTGGCAACATACGATGGCAGCACACAGTAATGGTGTTGCTAGCGGGCATGGTACCACGACATCACACGTGGCACGTGGCTGTCAGCTAAGAGACGAGGGTGGAAAGGACTTCATATGTTTCTTGATAGCTCAGAAGTATTTCTTTGAAATGTAGAGAGTAGTGTAAAAGTACAAAAATGACAAGTAGGATATGCATAGAATTGTCATAATTAAGGGAAAAGATGGTTCTGTTAGATGGAGCCCTGGTGGCGCAGTGGTTAAGAGCTCAGATGCTAACCAAAAGGTTGGCAGTTGGAATCCGCCAGCTGCTCCTGTTCCTGTTCCACCAGTTCTGCTCTGTTCTATAGGGTCATTATGAGTCAGAATCAAGGTGACGGTAATGGGTTTGGTTTTTTCTGGCGGGGGGAGGTTAGAAGATCAGCGGTAATATATATTACACCGTAAACTCAGTGCAGCATGAGATGAAGAAGTCCCGTCTTTGGGTGTGTGCTTAGAAAGCTTTTTGAAAAAAAATCATATTAAAAAATGATTTAAATACGAAGGATACTATGCTTAATGTTCTATAGAAACTCATCTCCAGAATTCTCAGATTTTTCAGGAAGATGTACTAAAGGGACAAATGCTGGAACAGTGGGTGAGATATAATAGAAACTGTTTCAGAATTTCAGAATTTGAAGTGTGTCAGGCCACATTGTAAAAAAAAAAAGGAAAAAAAGAAAGATAGTTGTTGAGAGAAAGCTTCCAAGAAAGGTCATTAAAAAAAAATTAGGCAAAATAATAAAAAAGAAGAAACTTTATGACATCAGATTCTTAAAATCAAACAGCTTGCCTTTTCTATAGGAGCTGGAGAGGGAACCCATGAAAAGGATGACTGGTATGATAGAGGAAGGTATCTTTTTGAATAGATGGAAGATAAGCTGGGATTTGAAAGTATGTTGCAATTATTAGAAAAGACTGTTGGTGGACACCAACATGGGGAGTTTGTTTGTTGTTGTTGCTAGCTGCAACTCATGGCGACCCCATGCGTGCAGAACAGAACTGCTCCATAGGGTTTTCATAGTGACCCTGTAGGACAGGGTAGAACTGCCCCATAAGATTTCCAGTGAGCGGCTGGTGGATTCGAACTGCCAACCTTTTCGTTAGCAGCCAAACTCTCAACCACTGTGCCATAACGGCAATGGGTTTGGTTTTGTTTTAAAGGTTTTTCAAGGCTGTGTGACCTTTCGGAAGTAGATCGCCAGGCCTGTCGTTCGAAGTGCCTCCGGGTGGGTTCGAGCCACCAACGTTTCATCTAGTAGTCGAGCGCTTACCCATTTGTGCCACCTAGGGACTTCTCTAGGGAGCTTAGGAGAGGAAATAGTATAAAAGCATAGGAGATCTTCATTAGAGAGGGCCAGGAACTCGCTCGGATCTGGTATTGGCCAACAGAGGAAGCACGCACTCTCTGAAAGATACTGCAAACTAACAGGCCTTCCTGCTGACTCCTAATGGAACGTAACAAAAACAATTGGCGTCTGAGATACTCTCGCCTTCTGGCATCATAAAGTTAACTAAGAAGTTCAGCTTAGTCAGCTATGGCTAATGCTTGAAATTTAAACATCCTGCTGTTATAGAAACAGATTTTGGAAGCAAAACTTTTTATATTAGTAGAAAATATTTCAAGTGCTCAAGCGAAAAAAAAAAAGGGGGAGTTGTTTATAAGCACACCATATTGACTTCTTGCATTTAATCAACCTCTTGCCATCTTTTTAAGTTTAAAATGTTTCTCTCTAAATATAAATGGCTACTGTGCACGTAAGGGGCCCTGGTGGTGCAGTGGTTAAGTGCTTGGATGCTAACCAAAAGGTCGGCGGTTCCAACCCACCAGCCACTCTGCGGGAGAAAGATGTGGCAGTCTTCTTCCATAAAAATTTACAGCCTTGGAAACCTATGAGGCAGTTCTACTCTGTGCATGTGCAAAAATGCTCAACCTCACCTGTAATGGGAGGAATGCAAACAAACATGCAGGTACTACTTTGCACCTGTGGGACTAGCAAATTAAACAGGATGATAGTCTGTAATGTCAGCCAGAGTGTTGCGGGAAATGGGCATAAATACCCTGCTGGTGAGCGTGTAAATTGTTGTAATGTCTTAGAGGGCAGGAGCGGGCAGTGTTTGTTCTGATGTACTTAGGGTCACTGTGAGTCCAAACAGACTCGGTGACACCTCACACAACCGTAAAGTTAAAAGCTGAGCCTACTTTTTGACCCAGCAGTTTCTTCCTTAGGAATCTATCCGTTAAGATCAGAAATGCCTTAAATGTCCATTATTGATGGAATGGGTAAAGAAATTATGGTATGTCCATACAGTGGAATAGTATACAATAATTAGGTAAATGTAGAGAAGAATTTCTGTGGCACTTAAGTGAAAAAGCAAGTTGCAAATTATTATATGATCCTGTTTATATAAAAATATACATATGGGGAGTTTTTCATAAATTACTTGTCCAATTAAAAAAAATCCTTGGCAGGAGCAAAAAAAAAAAAATTGTAGTCTGTTTTGCTCATTTATAACTTATACTGCCCCTATCATCTAGGGCTGTTATTAAAAGAGAGAGAGAGAGAGAGAGAGGTTTGTCCATCTGTTTCCTGATAGATGTTAAGAGCAACTGGTGTGCACTGCTTCTAAATTTCTTTTTTTTTCTATTGTACTGTAGATGAAGGTTTACAGAACAAATAGTTTCTCATTAAACAGTTAGTACACATACTGTTTTATGACATTGGTTGCCAATCCCACAACATGTCATCACTGTCCCTTCTCAACCTTAGGTTCCCTATTAGCTTTCCTGTCCCCTCCTGCCTTCTAGTCCTTGTCCCTGGACTGTTGTGTCCCATTGGTGTCGTTTTGCTTTATGGGGCTGTCTAATCTTTGGCTGAAGGGTGAACCTCGGGAGTGACTTCATTACTGAGCTAAAAGGGTGTCCGGGGGCCATACTCTCAGGGTTTCTCCAGTCTCTGTAAACTGACTTTCTTTATTTCCATTGTAGGATGCCACTCCCTTTTCCAATAATTCCTTTAGAATATCACCATGGTGGTGAGGTTTGAGCATTTGATGAATCCCAACTGCTTATGTTCTATTATAAAGCCTTGTCTTTAGCATTCTTGTGTAAATGAAGATGACATAAAGTATTTCTCTTCTTCTTTCTCCCAAGGGTCACATGGACGAAGACGTCCAGGCAGCCTTACTCCAGATCATACAAATGCGGCAGGGGCTTGTGTGCTAGTGGTTAGCGCTGCCCAGCCACTGTCTGCTTTATCTCGCTGGTGCTGAGCATTCTGTGTGCAACTCCACAGCCTTGTTGGGCCTTACTGTGTTAGCAGAATTAAAATAAAATATATTTTCTTCCATCAGTAGGTTTTTTTTTTTAATTAGATGAGTATGCTACTGAGTTTTTCAATATCAGTTCTAATATATTCTATATATGTAAATTCTACAGTTCGGCAAGCAGCATAACACTTTGCCTTGGATTGACTATATTTTTAAACTTTTGAATCCCTAATAATACATGAGTGGGTCCATATGAAGAAAGTTTGGGCTGAAATAATTGTTTAAAGATTTCTTTCAGAGAAATTAATTTGGTCAGTAGCCATTTTTAAGTGGATCAAAAGACCTTTCAGATCCTCATTTGAGTGTGGGACTTACTGCGGTTTCAAGGAATGCATTGTAACTTGGCTGGCCAAGTTACATCTTTGTTGAAGTAACTTAATGAGTGCCTTTGACTTGCTTGGAGGTACACATATATTTTTTCTTCTGATACTAGTAACTTTTATACTTTTTTTTTTAATACATTTCTTTTCATAAATGGTTTGCAGCACTAAATTATATTTGGATTAAGAACAGCAGGGGTGGAATATATCAGGAATTTAAAATAAAATTGCCTCATAATCTTCACAACAGTATCTTAATTTTTACTTGTTGTGAGTTTTCTTGCCACAGTATTTAAAGAACTATGATAAATGGTCTGCTGGATTTCTCAGTGTCAAAAATTGTAGACATTTTTTAGCAATTACTTTGACATTTGCTACTGTAGTAACCAAGCACTCATTATACATGTATCCTCCAAATGTTTCCTACTTATTTACAGGAAAATTGCACTAATGAGATTAATAATGTGAAATGCCATTTTCTTGCAAGATTAGCGTTAGAGTATTGATTTTAGAAAATAGATTTTTAAGATTTTAGACAAAAGTGTAATAACACAATAAACTGTAAAAATATAGGCAGCAAGAAAATAATAACATCAGACATGTTTATGGTGACCACACTAATGTAACCAGCCATTTTTGTGAACTCCATCTCCTTAAAGAAAGTTTGTATGTCTTTTACTTTTATTAATTTGTTGTTTCCCATGCAGATTGAAAATTAATAATTTGTTAGCAGATAAACTGAATAAATGAGTCATTTCAGCCAAATTTTCTTAATTTGCAAAATGTGCCTTAGCAATAATCCCTGAGCATACTGAACCAGGTTTCAACCCCATTTTTGTATAATAACAGGGACAAAGGACCTTCAAAATAGCTTTTCCCACAAAAGAATAAAACCATTGTATTTCTCCAGTATAGAAATAACAGTGGAAAGTCAGAATTGGATTTATTTTTAGTTCTTTAGGTAGATGTACACAGTTTGCATAAGTGACATTTAGTTTCTTTAATTATTATATGTAATGTCCTTCAGAGGAGCCCTGGTGGCACAGTGGTTAAACACTCGGCTGCTAACTGAAAGGTCAGCAGTTCAAACCCACTAGCTGCTTCACAGGAGAAAGATGTGGCAGTCTGCTTCTGTAAAGATCACAGCCTTGGAAACTCTATTGGGCAGTTCTCTCTGTCCTCTAGGGTCGCTATGAAGAGCAATAGACTCCGTGGCAGTGGGTTTGGTTTTTTTGGTGTAACGTCCGTCAGCATGAGTTCTGGTTCACAAGTTTAGGCCATCTGTTGAAGCTCTTGAGTAGAGCAAAGTTCTGTACTGAATACTGACATTTCAGTGTTGTATTTTCCTTATTAAGGGTGGGAAGGGAACCCTATTTTGTGTTATTTTATTTTGCCGTCAACCATCAATAAAATGTTATCTGTGGAATGTTGTTTTGAACATCCTTGTAAAGGATTTGCAAGTTAAATCAATCCATTTCCTGTCTTTGGAGTCTGGAGTCGGGAACAATGGGGTCCAAAGTACAGATGGTGATACCTATTTTATGTTAGCTAGCTAGAGTGAAATATCAAGTAATCTCCTTGAATGAATCCCATTTTTTCATTCACTCAACTTCTGATTTCAAAGGCAGAGATTGCGCTTACAAGACTGAAGACTACAGCTGTTTGGTTAGTGAGCAAGTGGAACCGAGGCAGCGGGCAGTGCTGGCCTCTGCCGGTCTGTGGGCAGGTGGATTATGGCCAAGAGGAAAGATGATATTTGGCTAAGATGTGAGTGCCCTCTGACTCATTAAATTCCTATTTCAATCCTTTGCTGAAAGCTTTATTACTGTTCCATTGTTTTGTTTTGTTTTTCTGTCACTCCTGCTTCAGTTAGAAAAACTCATTCCTTTTGACAGGTCAGTGTTATAAATAGTTGTCTGTTAATAGAAGAGCACATATTTATGCAATGAACACCTTAAACTGTGACACTATACTGACTAATCCCCAGCTATGCCTGTGCTGTTTTGAAACTCCGGATAAGTTTTGCTTAGTCTTTGTCATGGCTTGCTTTTTAAAAACTGTTTCTCTTGACCCTAACCAAATTTTATGCAGTTAAAATGCTTTCTATTATTCTAAATGTGTTGAGTCATCACTGCTGTAAAAATCCTGCAGCCTTAGAACAGGAACACTTTTTTTCCTAGTGTTAGCAGCTGCCCTCTAACAAGGCCCTAAAACCGTGCTCACACACATGCTTCCTGCCTGTCTGAGTGGTTCATGTTCTCTGGCTCCCTTCTTTCCAGGTAGGAAAGGGAAGAGTTTCCATGTAATTTTTGGTGGCCCTGATGACCGCATATACCAGCGCCTGCTTATGCTACTGCCGAGCATTGGATAGCAGTGGTTACTAGCTTTTCTTCACACCTGCTTCCTTGTGGTGGAAGAAAACGGTACTTCTTATGGCCTCCTTGTTTTTCTCATCACTGGATTCTGCAGCCTTGTGGTCATCTTTTTTTCTTCTTGCAAGTTCTGTACTCCAAAGCGGTAGCAGTACCCCTAGCCTCAAAATAAGGATGAACGTGTAAAACACGGTTGCGCACGCTTGGCAGAGAAAAAAATAACCTAGACCTCGCTCCTGGCCACTAAATGTTATGAGTAATTTTCAGAGAGGAAGAAAAGCCAAAGGCGAACAGTGCCAGAGTTGGCACCATAGAATGTATGGTTCACCAGATACAAAATGGAACACAGTAAAGGCATTCTGGCTCTCGTTACATTCCATGACGTCCTCGACTAAACTGGACCTGAGATTTTATTGTTGGAAATTCAGTTATTTCCCATGTTTTTGCTGAGGCTGTTTGAATCAGGAGTCCCTGAGTGGTGCAAACCTTTTAAGTGCTCAGTCGCTAACTGAAAGGTTGGTGGTTCAAGTCCACCCAGAGGCGCCTTGGAAGAAGGGCCTGTGGAGCACAGTTCTATTCTGACACACACAGGGTGGCCGTGAGTTGGAGTCGCCTCGATGGCAACTGGCTTCTTTTTTTGATAATTAGAATCAGCCCTGTCTAGATCAGCTGCTCAAGGTAAATTTTTAACCTGGTGTCTGATTCTTACTGCATGTGTGGACTCTGGGCTCAAGTGAGTCATGAATGTAGAGATTAAAAAAAAAAAAAAAAAAAACTCCTCCGGCTGCCGCAGGATAGCATTCCAGCAAGACTCTCCGGGCAGTGAGACTGTGTGTGCTTAGCATAACCGGGCATGTGGCTTCACTTCTCCATCAGAGGGCATCTTCATTATTTATGCCTGCATGAACAAACACTGACAATGAATGAACTCAAAAGGGAAGGTTACAAAATGTCCTATGTAAATGAAAAAGAGCCAAGAATCGTGAGGGTTGCATGTGTATATATGTGTGTGTATGTATGTAAATGATTCCATTAAAGTGAAATAACGGAATAGACAACAATAAAATCAGTGCCCCTTATAATTGATATTTGGAACCAAATTGTTGTACTTAATGGGCCTGATTTTTATTTTATATTTTAAGCAGGTTTGCTTTTTTTTTTTCCCCCAAGATAGCAGTCTTGGGAATATTCTGAATTCTGGTAAGAGTTTAGAGAGGTTATTGCCTTCTTAATAATTTAGAGCTTCTATTGCTCTGCCAAGTCAGAAGATTAACATTTAATAGAAAAAAAATTCTATATCTATAATTCAGTCACAGCTATTAGATCAGATGGATTTTACATTAAGTGAAAAAGATGTTGAGCATTTAAGGACCATTAAACTACAGGACTCTTTTATTGGATTTTAAGGCCTCCAAGCCAGGGTCCTGCTGCGAAGAGTATTTATTTTACACATACAGAAAGCGTTAAAGCTGGGAGAAGGGCACACATTTTAAAAGAAAATAGGCCATGAAAAAGTGTGATTTTCCACATTGTAACTACCACACGGATTCAGCCTTATTTTATAGTAATTAGTTTCATGCATCATTAAGTAGCTTTCTTACGGGCCAGAAGAATATGGTGAAGGCCACTTTAAAGGTGGTACCTGCAGGAAATCTAAGTAGCTGGGTACTCTGTTGGTATTTTACTTCTAGAAACGACATTTCTAATAGTTCCCAGGATCCTTGAGGTCTCTGTATATTGTAAAGAATTTAAGTGCTCTTTAAGAAGTCCTGGAGAGAAGTCGCTTCTAAGAAGAGTCAAATACTTTTTTTCTAGTGATGCCCAAAGTATCAAAGAGCGACTAGAATCTGACCCTTGGAAAGAGTCACTTGCCTGTGGAGAGGAAGTCTGCACAGCCCTAGTTATTAAGTGCTTGTGACATACTTTATATTGTTGGAATTAAAGCATGACAAAATACCTTAATTAGTATAAACTTTTCCTGCTATTTGCAATACCTCTGCCCCTTCCCCACCTCCAAAAACTGGGAAAGAGTTTTATGTAGGAGCATAAAAGCAAATTGAGAGGATGTGGGAATGGAGTTAATATAATTTGTAATTTTTTTTTCTACAATGTCCAAACAAATTTTGTGATTTTCTTTCTTGCTATTCTAGGCTTCTTTTAATTGCCTCTCACTGAAGTGACACCTCCCGGTCTGCTTCAGAAATTCTCTTCAGGATTTAAAAATGAAGCTGATTCATATTCAGAGTCTTTCTGCTAAAATCTGTTCAGCCAAAATAAAAATGACTGCTTTTTAAAATTTTCCCTCCCCTCTCTGTTGTTGCTCCTTGCAAACATTGTCTCACTTCTTACAGGAGCTGAGAGATTTCATTTATGCACAATTAAAAGTCAGTCTTCTCGGTACAAATGGAGAGAGAGAAACAGTTCCTGAGCTACCAACAGAAGTCGTGAGGATTAAAGTGTATCTGCCTCAATCAGATAAATGTGACCTGCTCTCTTGAGCTGGAGAGATTTTTTTTTTTTAACTGAATGGTTCCAGTTAGTTGGCTTTAATCCCTGAGCAATAGAGCTTCTTTAAAACCATCTTTATTCATCCACATCAATTGACACTTAAAAAAATCCCCCAGTTAACCATTCATCTGAGTTTGAATGTATCCATCAGAGTCAAATGCATTTAAGAGGATTTGCAATCTCTGATTATCCAAAATGCCATTTATTGTCAGTATTTTTGGTATGCCACAGCCAACTTTGTTACTCTAATGCACATAGCCACTTAGCCGCAGCACCGCCTAAAATATATCACAGCAATTAAGGTAACTGAAGGAGGGCTTTTCTCCAGCTTCGTGCTGGCACCGCTTGTTGTGTGGTTATGAACATCAGAAAGAATTCCTTAATGCGCTCTCGCTCTCCTTCCAGACCCTTTTGGGCAGTCTCGCCCTCCATGTTCTCTAAGTAGAGAGCAGTTACCAGGACAACAGAGAATTGGAGGAAGATTTAATTGTGGTCTGATGTCTAACCAGAGTAAAGAGCAAGTGCCTTTGAATTTACATTCTGGGCTCCCAAGCAAATGTCAATATGCATATTTATTATTTTTGCCTTACCTCATTACAAAAAGGATTTAAGGTGGCTTGCAAAGAAGTATACAGTTTTTTTTTCTTAATGTGGGCAAGGAGAAGAGGGATGGTAAATACTGAAAGGATAGGAAAAATAAGCAGCAGCTTGGGATCCAGAGAACATGCCATAAACACCGTAGTTATCCTGCTTATTTTTCTAGAGCTGACCCCAGTTTGACTGACCTTCCTAGCAGCCAGTGCAACGATGAGAACACCACATACGTGAGGCCCAGTATCCATCAGGAAGAGCGCAATTAGTCCTTCTGACGCTGGTTTCCCGCTGGGTCCAGCGTGTCCGTTGTTAAACTCAGATGAGTTGCACGTCCTTGGGGACACATGCTGTAGGACAAACACGGTACATCTTCCTAAAGTGCTTCCTTCAGACTCGATGATAAGAAATTGAAGAAGTTATTTTTCAGTGAACTTTTTATTTTGGAATAATTTGTAGCCTATGAAATGGCTGAACCACAATAGAAGTCCATGGGGAAGAACATTTTCATTTTTTTCTCTTGCCTTATTCTTGGTCCACAAATGTTTCAAACAAATTTTCTCAAGTAGATGTCTGTCTCTTGTATAGTTTTTGCCTTCCTTTCTGCCCTTTTTCTATTACGTGTATGCCTCCCTTCAGGCCTCCTAAGCTCTCCCTATATCCTAAATTCCCCATTTTTGCACCCCTTAACCAGGCCTGCCCTGTGCCCCAAGTGCTGTGTGTTCCCGTTTCCAGTCCCATCCCTCATCTCCATCCAAAGATAGGAATCAGTGGAGTTTTCTCTGGCAGGAGTTAAAAAATAGTATGACCAAATTAATTCACAATAATTGTAAATTATTGACAACACAACCGTTGCAAACATTTTCGTTTTAAAAAAGGATGTTTAATCTCCAATAATGTATTAATTGTCAGATAATCTTGAGGGAGAAGAATAAAATGAGGGGGAAAATCCATATTTAATGAGGAATGCAAGATAATTCTCACCAAGCTGAAGACATATAACCCTTGCCTGAATTATGCCCACGCCTTTCTTCCCGATTCCCCAAACTGTGGCTTTTCACCGATTCCTCCCTCCCTCTACATTGTTTATGAAAGTCTCTTTTTTTAAGGGTAGTGCATACTGGACATTTGCTATTCTTTTGACCACCCAGCATATGAGCCACCTTTCTACATTCATGGAATTATTTGCCTTAAGAGTCTTGATGAAACGAGGAGGTAACCACCTATTTTAAAAGCTGAAAATGTCAAATATTTGCTCTTCCCTGACAGTTGCTGTCGGGATGAGGCTCCACCCCGGCCAGGCCAGTCAGCCAGAGACAGAGATGGTACTGATGTTTCTTTATGGCAGCAGGCAGCTGGAGTTGCTCCAAGATCAAGTTCCTGATGCAGAGATGGAGGTGGCCCAAAGATTAGCATCTAATGCTTGATGGGATAGCTGTTATTTTCTTACCAGACACAGACTCTGGGATGTGATTTGGAAGCTTGCTTCTGTCTGCTCAAGCCCAAGCCTTGTTTTTCGCCCTCTCTATAATTCAGTGAGCTACTCAATACATTTTGATTAAATCCCCTATCTGCTTAAAACAGCCAGACTTGGTTTCAATTGCTTAGAATTAAGAACCTGGGCTGATAAACTTTTTTTCAAACAACCAAATATATTCAATTTATAAAATACAGACAGGAAAAATGAAAAAAAAAATTCACTCTGAACCTAGAGGTAACTATTATTAATGTGCATCTTTTCCAATACTATTGTATGCATCCATTTCAAGGGAGACCATCTTGTAGGAGAATAACTGGACAGGATTTTTGAGGCCACTTCCCTCTTTATGCAGTGAACCCAATAAATGGGTTTCCTAGTCTTGTTTTAAGAATGCTTAATTCACTCTTAACTTACTTAATTCATATGTAGAGTGAGAAGAGAAGAATGAGGAGGTTGCTTTTAACCCTGAGCTAATTTAAGAATCCTCTACAAGAGGATGTTAACCTTTATTATATGTTACAAAATCCCTCCCTCCCCCAAATTTTATCATTTGTCCTTTAACTATTTTTTTTTCTGTCCTTCAGACGTTCAAAATTTTTATATAACAAGCTTGTCAGTCCTTTTATGGTTTCTGGCATTGGTGTCATACCTTAAACATTACTCCCAACATATACATCTATATTTTATCTAGTACTTTTGTGGTATTATGGTTTATATTTAAACAGATAACACATTTGGAATTTATTTTATGGTATTGTGTGAAGTACAGATCCAGCTTTTGGAGACTGTCAGTCGGGGATTGCCATTATGGGCAAACTCTGTTCTTTAATGCGTGCAGGAAGTGGAATGTTCTGGTTAATGCAGAATTCTGGTAAATAAGCAATGATAGTGAATGTAATTTCCCTTTGAGAATTCGCAAGGCCTGTCAAGACATTATAGTGCCTCAGGATCATCAGCAATATCACAAACACTCATTATTATGCTGTACATGTGTTGATGTGCTCATTAACAGAGCCTGAGCAGAATACTGGGTAAAAGGGAGTAGACTGTCTTTTTCTTCTTGGATACTTGGAGTAAAGTGGGTGTTAGGGACCTTGAAGACAGATGGCAAGTCCATCAGTTTGCTATGTGAGTTCCCACATCCACACTAAGCTGTTAAATTTACTTTGTGAGTTAGAACTAATACAGAATGGCAACGAAGACAATGATAAACAGTTGGCCAATAATTTACAGAGCCATTTCACAGAGGATGGAAATGATTCTATCCTACTAGGCTCCAAATAGCTTTCTGGCAGGGGAGCCAAGTGAACCCACTTGAGGTGGGATTTCTCCAGCACACCACAGATAACACCACTACTTATGCTCAGGCCTTAGAAGAATAGTCTGTTGAAGTTTCCCACATTTGTGGGATTAGTTGCTTTGGCAGAAAGCCACTGAAAACCCATGCATAGACTGATAAATACGGAGCCAATGCATTCATACTTCAGTGCTTTCCCTACTTCTGCCCAATCAGGATCTTCTTCTATCCCAGCCAAACTCATCCAATGGCGCTGCCCTCATAAACCTAGGTTTCCTTGTCTCCTTGCTATGCCCATCTTATTCTCATCACTTGAAATAATCTCCCACTTCATTCCTTCCTATTATAATTCAACAAATACTTCAAGGAACAACTCAAATACTACCTTCATGAAGCCTTCCAGGAGTTCCCTTCTGGAAGAGTTTTCCCTTTAACTCTGAACTCATTGAAGTTCAAAAAACATCACTTGAGTGCCTGCCATGTGTCAGAAGACACTGTCCTAGTTTCTGGGGAGCAAAGAGCAGTTATCTTCGCTTCCTCTGCTTTATCACCCATGAAGCACTTAGCATATAATGCTGTTAGACTGTGGTTTTTATCTCCTAAACCTAATGATAAGCTACTGAGCAGTGGGGAGTGGTCTTAGAAAACTTTGAACACCTCCCACAGTGGCTAGCCCAGCCCAGACTCTTCCATCTGAATGAGTAAATATATGAATATAAGTAGCAAATGAAAATGATCTGGAGAAAGAGCAATGAGTGAACAAATAAATGTACATCAAAAATATATTCACTTTTCACATACTATATGATTCCATTTATATAACATTATCAAAATGACGAAAGTACAGAGGTGGAAAACAGTGGTTTCCTCTAGTGGTTGGCATGGGTTCTGGACGGTGTGGGGAGGAAGCGGGTCTGATTATAAAGGGATAGCATGAAGGAGATCTTTGTGGTGATGGAACAACTTTGTATCTTGATTGCAGTGGTAGCTACAGAAATCTACACTTGTGATAAAATAACGTGTTATTGTTGTTAGGTGCCACTCGAGGTGGTCCCAACTCATAGCAACCCTATAGGACACAGTAAAACTGCCCCATAGGGTTTCCAAGGAGCGGCTAGTGGATTCAAACTGCCAACCTTTTGATTAGCAGCCATAGCTCTTAACCACTGTGCCACCAGGGCTTCCCAAAATAGCATAGAGCTATATATATACATGGTGCCAATATCCATTTCCTGATGTTGGTATTGGAGTATAGTGAGGTGTGATGTAACCATTGGCGGAAACTGGGTGAACGGTACATAGGACCTACCTCTCTACTATCTTTGCAACCTCCTGTGGCTCTATACTTACCTCAAAATAAAAAGAAAATAACCAACAAAAACAAAAAACAAACTCAACTTGTTCTTCAGAAGAATAAGCAATGACTTAGAGAAACACAGTGAAACCTATATGAACCGGAACTTGATGGGACTGCCTTGTTTTTTCTGGGTCTCTCAAGGTTCCACCTACGACAGGGTGCAGTCTTACCCCTTTTCTATTGCTCGTTTTAGTGGAAAATACTTGAGTTTTCCTTCTCTGGCGAGTTTCTGCCCTTACAGTTTCTGGCTTTTGTAGGTTTTACCGTATATATGACAGAGTAGGGAGCCCTGGTGACATAGTGGTTAAGAGCTCAGCTGCTAACCAAAAGGTCAGCAGTTTGAATCCACCAGCTGTTCCTTGGAAACCCTATAGGGCAGTTCTACTCCATCCTGTAATGTTGCTATGGGTCGGAATTGACTGGATGGCAATGGGTTTTTTTTGGTATGACAGAGTAGACATAATTAGAAGGAGGCCTGGTGGTACAGTGGTTAAGCACTCAGCTGCTAACTGAAAGGTTGGTGGTTTGAATCTCTCCATGGGGGAAAGATGTGGCAATCTGCTTCTGTAAAGATTTACAGCCTTGGAAACCCTGTGGGGCAGTTCTACTCTGTCCTATAGGGTTGCTATGAGTCAGAATCGGTTCAGTGGCAATGGGTTTAGACGTAATTAGATTAGGAAACTGAGGGATTATGCTAAGGCCAGGAGTATAGTCCTCAGACCATAACTAAACTTAGGCTCCATCCAGTGTCAACCCTGAGCTTTCTAAAGGCCAAAGAAAAGAGAATCTTTGGGGTTTTCTATATATTCCCCCTTGGCTACTACTCTAATCCAGAGGACAGCAACTTTAGATCTTGAATAAGTAAAAGAACTTTTTTGTTGTTTTTGTTTTACAATGAAAACACTGAGCAACTCTCCAAATCAATCTTTTCTCTTCTGCATTTGAATCTGGACATATTCAAGGGCTTGGTCTGCTGAATGCATGCTTTGGCTATGATGATCAACAGGAAAACCCAGGCCATGGCGGAAAAACTAGCACAGGAGAATTTCCAAAGTGTAAGTCTTGCCGTCGCCGTGTGTCTGTCAGTTTGTGGTACTGTGAGGCCTTGTGTGTTGCAGTGAAGCTGGAAGCTATGCTACCGGTATTCAGCTGCCAGCAGAGACATCCATGACAGACAGGTTTCAGCTGAGCTTCTAGACTAAGACAGACTAGGAAGAAGAACCCGGCAGTCTACTTCCGAAAAGAATTAGCCAGTGAAAACCTTATGAATAGCAGCAGAACATTGTCTGATATAGTGCCGGAAGAAGAGCCCCCCAGGTTGGAAGGCACTCAAAAGACAACTCGGGAAGAGATGCCTCCTAAAAGGAGAATCAGGCTTTTGGGACCTTCATTTGCTGATGTGGCATGACTCAAAATGAGAAGAAACAACTGCAAACATCCATTAATAATTGGAATGTGGAACGTACGAAGTATGAATCTAAGAAAATTGGAAGTCTTCAAAAAATGAAATGGAATGAATAACATCGATATTCTAGGAATTAGTGAGCTGAAATGGACTGGTATTGGCCATTTTGAATTGGACAATCATATGGTCAACTATGCCGGGAATGTCGTTGCCATCATCGTCAAAAAGAACATTTCAAGGTCTATCCTAAAGTACGATGCTGTCAGTGATAGGATAAAATACATACGCTTATAGGAAGGAAGACCAGTTAATAAGACTATTATTCAAATTTACACACCAACCGCTATAGCCAGAGTTGAAGAAATTGAAGATTTTTACCAGCTTCTGCAGTTTGAAATTGATCAAACATGCAATCAGGATGCATTGATAATTACTGGTGATTGGAATGCAGAAATTAGAAACAAAGAAGAAGGATGGGTATTTGGAAAATACTGCCTTGATGATAGAAACGATGCCGGAGATAGCATGATAGAATTTTGCAAGACCAACGACGTCTTCATTGCAAATATGTTTTTTTCACTCACATAAATGGCAACTATACACATGGACTTTGCTGGATGGAATACACAGGAATCAAATCGACTACATCTGTGGAAAGAGACGATGGAAAAGCTCAATATCATCAGTCAGAACTAGGCCAGGGGCTGACTAAGGAACAGACCATCAGTTGCTCATATGCAAGTTAAGGTTGAAACTGAAGAAAATTAGAATAAGTCCATGAGAGCCAAAGTACGACCTTGAGTATATTCCACTTGAATTTAGAGACCATCTCAAGAATAGATTTGAGGCATTGAACACTAATGACTGAAGACCAGACAAGTTGTGGAATGACATCAAGGACATCATACATGAGAAAGGAAGAGGTCATTAAAAAGACAGGAGTGAAAGAAAAGACCTAAACGGATGTCAGAAGAGACTCTGAAACTTGCTCTTCAATGTCGAATAGCTAAAGCAAAAGGAAGAAATGATGAACTAAAAGAACTGAGCAGAAGATTTCAAAGGGCAGCTGGAGAGGACAAAGTAAAGTATTATAATGGCATGCACAAAGAGCTGGAGATAGAAAACCAAAAGGGACACGCTCAGCATTTCTCAAGCTGAAAGAACTGAAGAAAAAATTCAAGCCTCCAGTTGCGATAGTGAAGGGTTCTATGGGGAAAATTTGAAGCAATGCAGGAAGCATCAAAAGAAGATAGAAGGAATACATGGAGTCATTATACCAAAAAGAATTGGTTGATGTTCAACCATTTCAAGAGGTAGCATATGATCAGGAACCGATGGTACTGAAGGAAGAAGTCCAAGCTGAACTGAATGCATTGCCGAAAAACAAGGCTGCAGGAATTCACAGAATATCAAATGAGATATTTCAACAAATGGGTGCAGTGCTGGAAGTGCTCACTCATCTATGCCAAGAAATTGTAAGACAGCTACCTGACCAACCAACTGGAAGAGATCCATATTTATGCCTATTCCCAAGAAAGGTGATCTAACCGAATGCAGAATTTATCGAACAGTATCATTAATATCACATGTAAGTAAAATTTTGCTGAAGATCTTTCAAAAGTGGCTGCAGCAGTATATTGGCAGGGAACTGCCAGATATTCAGGCCGGATTCAGAAGAGGATGCGGAATCAGGGATATCATTGCTGATGTCAGGTGGATCCTGGCTGAAAGCAGAGAATACCAGAAAGATGTTTACCTGTGTTTTATTGACTATGCAAAGGCATTCAATTGTGTGGATTATAACAAATTATGG
>NW_004443966.1:16207098-16264175 GCF_000243295.1 Trichechus manatus latirostris | reverse complement strand
GTGTTGCATTGGGCAAATCTGCTGCAAAAGACCTCTTTAAAGTGTTGAAGAGGAAAGATGTCACCTTGAAGACTAAGGTGTGCCTGACCCAAGCCATGGTATTTTCAATTACATTATATGCATGTGAAAGCTGGACAATGAATAAGGAAGACCAAGGAGGAACTGATGCCTTTGGATTGTGTTGGCAAAGAATATTGAATATACGATGGACTGCCAAAAGAACGAACAAATCTGTCTTGGAAGAAGTACAACCAGAATGCTCCTTAGAAGCAAGCATGGAGAGACTATGTCTTACATACTTTGGACATATTGTCAGGAGGGATCATTCCTGGAGAAGGACATCATGCTTGGTAGAGGGTCAAGAAAAAAAGGAAGATGCTAAATGAGATGGACTGACACAGTGGCTGTAACAATGGGCTCAAGCATAACTACAATTGTGAGCATGGTGCAAGACCAGGCAGTGTTTCGTTCTGTGGTACATAGGGTTGCTATGAGTTGGAACTGACTCGACAGCACCTAACAACAACAAGGCTTGCTGAGATCCTTCTGAAATGGCAGTGTGTGGGAGAAGAAATTAATGCACTGGGGATAGAAATTAACTTTAAGCCACATGGGGAGTGTCTTTTGATGATTACTGGGCTCATTTGGAAGTTGGGACTTGCCTTTTATCTTTGTCTAGAAAGACACTTACTCTCTGGACCCTGTGTGTGTGTGCGTGTGTGTGTGTGTGATGGATTCAATTACGATTAAATGACATGTATGAATTCTCCCAGGACAAATTAATGATAATAATTTATAAAGTTTTGTGAAATGTAAAAATATAAACAAGATTTGTTTCTGGCTCTTGGGTATGCTCCTAATTATCATGTGACCTTAGGCAGGTAACCTAACCCCAATATCTAGACCCGAATGAAGAGAGAGAGCCTTTGATAAATACAAGTGTATTTCTTAGTGCAAAAGTTTTATGGCTTGACTTGACATTTGGGCCAATCATGTTGTTATTGTTTTCTCTGAATTTTGAATTTCACAGTTGCTTTTTCTCTGACACCAAGGTTGGTTGAGATGCATGTGTGCTTGCTTGCATATCCACGAACCCCTTGCCTCTGGTGTTATGTAGTCAGTTCTTGCTTACGTGCATTAGCAAGAGACGAAAAAGCACAGGGGAGGCTCAAGCAGCTCTGGGTATGAGAGTGCCTCTCCTGCCCCCACAGTAGTGGGTCGAGAATGAGTCATGAAAAAAGGAGAGATTAAAGAGCTCACCAAGGAAGCAGCAAATTGACGTTGGGAAGCCGTCTCATTCATAATGGATTCCATAGTTGCTCAAAGTGACTCATCATTTCACTTCCACAGATTTACTAAGTGCCCACTATGCATCCAGTCATGGGCAGTCCTACTTACTGGGTCACAAGGCCTCCGTCTTCCATACAGGGTTGTCTCTTGTTTCCCTTCTTGGCTTCATCCTTCCTCCACGTTCCTCAATCCTAGTGCCCACCTCCATTTGAGAACGGGTTGGGCAGAGGACCAAAGGCAATTACTAACTGTGCGGTATCCAAGCTTGTGTTATGAGGCAGTGTATTACTGCAGGATTTCATTGTATCAACCCTCTTCTTCTTTCCACACTTACACTTTAAAAACAAAATACAACGAAACAGAAATCCATCCCTCCTAACCTTCATAGTGAAAAAATGCGTTCATTCATTCCCTAAAGGGATACCTCTGAGATCTCCTAAGAACTGTAATCATGTCCAAGTCCAGGTTCTCTGATGGTGTCCAGACCTCCTTTAGTTCTGTCACATTTTTTCTCAAAATTCTGTGATCTGAAGCTAAATTGTAAAGTCAACTACCCCAAGAGTGGGGAATAATGACAGGAACTACAAGGCAAATTAGTTAAAACACATAAAAATATACATAAAACGGAAGAAGATATGGATAACTGCTCTAGTCTTAGTTTTTGCTACTGGACCCAAGGCCAGAATTGGTATTTTCCTTCTCCACAATATTTAAAGTTTTCTTTGCCTTCAGTTAGAACGTCAACTGTGTTACCTAACCAGGAAACGTGACCCAGACTTTCATTTCTGAGGGATCTGAGCGTTGATGAGCCTTTCTCTGTGGAATTGCTCTATCAGCGGTTTGCTGGAGCTATTTTGTACCAGCTTGTGAGAGTGGATCCTTAAAGTTTCAGCAGTGTAAGCTGAAACAGCCATTATTAAAAATTAAATTATATAAACTTACAATTAAATAAGTTATATTAAAAACACAGTTAATAAATACTCAGAACTCGTCACTTCCTAATTATTTTATTATTATCTATCTCTTTGAGATTATTTACATCTTTTGTATCTGTATAACCCGTTGCCATCGAGTCGACTCCTATTCGTAGTGATCCTATAGGCAGAGTAGAACTGTGCTCCATAGGATTTTCAATGACTGATTTTCAGAAGTAGATTGCTAGGCCTTTCTTCTGAGGCACTTCTGGGTGGATTCAAACCACTAACCTTGTGGTTAGTAGCTGGGTACTGAACCGTTAGTACCACCCAGGGACTCCCACATAATGGTGTGCATGTTCAACTGCATGTTCAATGACATTGCACTGGCAGCTTCAAATTAGCCCTGGTGGGAGTATTTACACCATGGAAATCAGCAAACATGTATATTGTATCCTGTGGATCAGCACCCTAACCTTAAAAGGTGATGTCTCTCCATTACTGCTGTAACTTGAATCTTCAATAGAGAATTCACCCTTCTATAAGGCAAGCTGCCTCTGGGTGATTGGGTACACAGTAAAACCAGTTGCCGTGGGTTGAATTGTGTCCCCCCCAAAATATGTGTATCAATTTGGCTAGGCCACGATTCCTAGTATTTTGTGATTGTCCACCATTTTGTCATCTGATGTGATTTTCCTATGTGTTGTAAATCCTATCTCTACGATGTTGATGAGATGGAATTAGTGGCAGTTATGTTAATGAGGCAGGACTCAATCTATAAGATTGGTTGGTGTCTTGAGCCAATCTCTTTTGAGATATAAAAGAGAGAAGTGAGCAGAGAGACAGGGGGACCCCATACCACCAAGAAACAAGAGCCAGGAGAATGGTGCGTCCTTTGGACCGGGGGTCACTGTGCTGAGAAGCTCCTCATCTGGGGAAGATTGATGACAAGGACCTTCCCCCAGAGCCGACAGAGAAAGAAAATCTTCCCCTGGAGCTGACACCTTAAATTCAGACTTCTAGCCTACTAGACTGTGAGAGAATAAATCTTTGTTAAAGCCATCCACTTGTGGTATTTCTGTTATAGCAGCATTAGATAGCCAAGACACAGTGAATTAAGTCCATTGACACATTTTCTTATTTTGCAGAAAAACAAGTTCCTTAGAAGGAAGGTTGTCTGTGTAAAAGGTGAATCCACAGATGACTGTGCTGGCAGAAGCATTATGGACATGAAAAGCAAGTCCACATGTGTTTCAGTGAGAACAAAGCACCATCCTCTCCACATGGTGCTATATGAAGTCTTAGGTTGGCCACTGCTGCTGGTAATTTTGACATTCAGCAGTAAGCTGTAGAGAGGAAAAATCAATGTTCTTGAGCTCATGCATGTCTCAGTTACTGCCACTGTGGCCATTTGTTCATAAGCCCATTGGCAAGCATTGAGCTGAAGGCAAAATAGAGGCTGACTGACATCCAGTGTGTAGGACGGATGTTATTCCCTTGAGTTTTAGATTTTTCAGGGTCTCTTCCATAGTGGAGACTTGTTGAGATCATTTACATGGGACACAAATATTTTCACATTCTAGTCCCATTCCAAGAGACTCTAGTCCTCCTTGTCCTTGGTATTATTCCTTTCCATTTCCTGATCAGACACTCCAGATTCTGCCAGGGAATCAGTATAAATTCTTACCTAGGGCCATCTTTGCCTCCAAAGAGGATAATGAGATGTTCTACTCGGAGTTCTTCTCAGTGCCCATACAGCTTACTTGGGCCTTTAGAAATTGCTGTGACCCAGTTCTGTATATACCACTTCTACTAGATGATGTAGTTCTTCTGGGTATGACTGACTGTATGCCTAATGTCTTAGTTATCCAGTGCTGCGACAACAGAAATACCACAAGTGGTTGGTTTTAATGAAGAGAAGTTTATTTCCTCATAGTCAAAGTAGGCTAAAAGTCCAAATTCAGGGCATCAGCTCCAGGGGAAGGCTTTTTCTCTCTGTCGGCCTTCTCATCAGTGTTTCCCCGGACTAGGAGCTTCTCGGCGCAGGGACCCCGGTCCAAAGGACGCGCTCTGCTCCTGGCACTGCTTTCTTGATGGTATGAGGTCCCCCTGTCTCACTGCTCGCTTCTGTCTTTTATATCTGAAGAGATTGCCTCAGGACACAATCCAGTCTTGTAGATCCAGTCTTGCCTTACTAACACAACTGCCACCCATCCTCCCTCATTAACATCATAGAGGCAGGATTTACAACATATAGGAAAATCACACAGTACCGGGAATCATGGCCCAGCCAAACTGATATACACATTTTTTGGGGGACATAATTCAAACCATGACACCTAAGATCCTCTAAAACACGGATCATAATGGGCAGCTGGAAGAACATAATTTATTGGTGTCCCATGGTCACGTGGTCAGCCTTTACAGGACACAGTAGTAAACCATCCTCCAAAGATCATAGTCACTTGGAAAGAGAACTTGTTTTTGCTTCAAAACCCTGGTAGTCTTTGCCATGATTCGTCTGTTGGATGCCATAATGAACACACTAGCCAAATATGTGAGTTAAATATGGATATAATAGGAATCTACCTCTGAATCTTTCAAGTCTTTGATGGTGGCACTCATCTCTGAAAAATCCTTTAGCAATATGATACTGCTTTTTTAAAAAATTAATTATTTTGGCTGAGAGGGCAAGCTCCCAAGGATTTCCATTTACCCATTCCTACCATAAAGCCCTGCTCCACGGATTAGGAGCAAATGTGGGGATTCTGCCAGGTTCTGAGTTTATCTATTCCAACTTTGCACTTTTGGGGAATAAACATGAGATGAGGTCAGGGGTTCACGGCTGCCACAGTTTGCACCATGGTACTGGATGCAGGTGACACTGCTCACATCACTGCCCTGAGTCCCCCAAACTCTGTGATAGTGCAGTCACCACCACCACCAGAGAGTATCATCGCCTTGCTTCCTCCTGCCACCAGTTCCTAATTGAAAGTCCAGGACAGGAGTGTTTGATTGGCTGAACTCAGGGCATGTAACTGTGCCTCCCGTCAAGACTTAACAATCTAGGAAATTTTTAAACATAGAAAATGGCTCAGATACTGGGCATCCCAAACCATGAGAAATATCACATATATAGTATATATATAACTCTTTTCAATCCAAATCAAGACATATGGTCTAATAAGCAAGTGTCTGACTTATTTCACGTAGCATGTTTTCAAGGTTCCATGTCATAGCATATTAGAACGTGATTTCTCTTTATGGCTGAATAATATTCCATTGTATGTATATACCATATTTTGTGTATCCATTCCTTTGTTGATGAATATTTAGACTATTTCCACCTTTTTGCTGTTGTGAACAGTACTGCAATGAACATTGATGTACAATACAGTTAATTCTTAAGAAGTATGGGTAATGAATTCATGTGGTTAGTAACAAAATACTACAGGCCTAAGGAACCCTATCTTTCCTTGAACATTGCTAGTGATGAGCAGCTCACTGGTAGCTTAGTTCATTGGAAGAAAACTCCTGGTACTAAGTTTTTTCCTTACTTCGACCTGAAGTCAGCCCTCCTGTGATTTTCCCCAGTTGGTCGCCAGTCTGGAAATAGTACATGAAGGTGGCTGGAAATGGCCTTAGCTTTTATTTGACAGCCACATTCCATTATTGATTCGTATTGAGCTTAACGCCAGTTGAAAGTTCCAGGTGTATTTTCATATGCAACTGCTGTACAGTCAGGCCTCTCATAGTGTTGATCTGCAGATAATTGAAAACAAAACAAGTGTGAGCTTTACAATTAAGCCTATTAACTGTTGTGTTGGTTTAGGTCTGTCCTTGTTTCCCAATTCGTCCCAGCATGGTAAGGGTGAAGCCAGGGTGATGGAGATGTTGCAGGTGGGCTGGAAATGGCAGGAGAGAGCCCGGAAGTGCTACAGTGGCCTCAGCAGGACAGCGAAGATGTCACAGAAACTACCCGATGGAGAGAAAACACGAAGCCAGGGCTCAGCTTGTCCTACAACATGAGGAGGACCAGGGAGAGAGGGAGGTTACACATAAATCCAGGAACCGGGAAACAGGAGAAGAGCAGAGTTTCCGGTGTATTAGGGTTCTCCAGAGAAACAGAGCCAATAGGGTATACATATAGATTGTTGTTATTGCTAGGTGCTGTGGGGTCAATTCCGACTCATAGTGACCCCATGTGACAGAGTAGAACTGCCCCATAGCATTTTCTTGGCTGTAATCTTTATGGCAGCAGATTGCCAAGTCTTTTCCTGTGGAGCTGCTGAGTGGGTTCAAATCACCAATCTTTCAGTTAGCAGCTGAGCACTTAACCATTGTGCCACCAAGGGTCTGTATGTACAGATCAGATAGAGAGAAGGAGGGAGAAAGGGAGAACGAGAGAGACGGAGAAGGACAGAGAGAGAGAATGAATTAGGAATTGGCTCACATGATTGTGAGGGCTGGCAAAATCTGTAGGTCAGGTGGCAGACTGGAAACACAGGCAGTCTTGAAACTGAAATCCACAGGCCTAGTTGGAAAACTCTAGCAGGATTTCTGTATTACAATCTTGAGGCAGAATTCTTCTCCCTGGGAAACCTCAGTTTTGGCTCTTAAGGCCTTTGACTGACTGGATGAGGCCCACCCACATTACCAAGGGTAATCCCCTTTACTTAGAATCAACTGGTTGTTAATGTTAATCACATGTAGGAAATACCTTCGCAGCAACATCTAGACTAGTGTTTCACCAAACAACTGGGCACCATAGCTTGGCCAAGTTGACACAGAAATTAACCATCACAGCAGGGACTGAGAGTAGGTGGGTTAAAGAGGGGAAGCAGGATCAGGGAGTTGGGGAAGGACTCATGAGCCTAATGTAGGAAGCGTAGACCAAGCCCCAATACAAACTTTGTTGTCACCAAAGCCAGCCCCCAGATCCAGAAACAGCCTAAATGGGTATTGAGAGGAATGTAGGTAAATAAATCACGGAACCTACGAATGATGGAATATTGTGTGTTGATTATAAAGGGTGCTTTCAAGAATTTTAATGACAGAAAAACATTCTTAAATTGAAACTGCAAATCATACTGTTGGTCCAGACTATGTAGTGTTATGGATTGAATTGTGTCCCCCAAAACTTTTGTGTTGTAAATCTTAACTCCTTAGTTGGAATCGACTGGATGGCAGTGGGTTTTGTTTTTGGGTATAGTGATTACAATCCCATTTGGTAATGGGCTTCTTGTTATGTTAATTAGGGAGTATTAGCGCAGGGTGTGTCATAAATCCATCTCTTTGGAGATATAAAAGAGTAGATGAAGCAAGCAAGCACAGATGGCAGAAGATAGAAGCCACGCACGCCACATGAGCTCTCCAAGGAACCAAGAAACAGAAGCTGTAAAGAGATAAGGACCTTCCCTCAGAGCCAACAGAGAAAGTCTTCCTTTAGAGCTGACACCCTGAATTTGGGCTTCTAGCCTCCTGAACAGTGACAAAATAAATTTTTGTTCATTAAGGCCACCCACTTGTGGTATTTCTGTTATAGCAGCACTAGATAACTAAGATGTGTAGCAAAAATCCTTGGTGTATGTTTATGTATATCTACGTGTGAGTGTATGTGTGTATGAATATTCTGAGCATACATTCTATATTGAGAAGGCAAGGAATTAATCAAAAAAGTTAACATTGCCTACATTTTCCAAATCTGCCTCAGAGAGCATATGCTGCTTACATAATTAGAAAAATACAGTAAGTGTTATCAGAATTTCCAGTTTCTGAGAATGAGGGCACAGTGAATGAGCAGAGTACAATGATAGCGTCCCTGCTTAATGCTTGGAAAAAGAGTCTCTACTTCCTTTTAGGAAAGTATACATCATCCAAGTGCATTCATCTGTCCATCACTAGTTATCAAACTCTTATCATAGGCCAGGTGCTCTGCTGGCATGGATGGATACAAAGATGAAGTCACTAGTGTTTTGTTATTTGATGCCATGAGGGCTACCTGTCGTGTAATAGGGCTTGGGATAAATTCCTGCATATCACACAGTAAGGGTTAAGGAATAGGCTTTACTGGGGAAACCTATAAAGCAAAGGTCAGCAATAAGAGACACAAAGTCTCCATTGTTACGGATTGAGTTGTGTCCTCCAAAAAGATATGTTGCAGTCCTAACCCTTGGTACCTGTGAACGTGACCTTGTTTGGAAATAGTGTCTTTGAAGATGTTATCAGTTAACATGAGGTCATGATAGAGTAGGGGGGTCCTAATCCAATCCAAGTGGTGTCCTTATGAAAGGAGAAGAGACACAGAGAGACAGACAGAGGAAGGACAGCCGTGTGAAGATTCATTTACATGCCAAGGAATGCCTGGGACTACCAAGAGCTGGGAGAAACAAGAAAGAATCGTCCCCTAGAGCCTTTGGAAAGAACATGGCCCTGCTGACACCCTGATTTAGGGCTCTAAGCCTCTAGAACTGACAGTCAATACATTTCCGTTCTTATAAGCCACCCAATTTGTGGTGTTTTATTGTGGCAGCCCAAGAAGACCAATATACCCATCTTTATAACATCCCTTGGAGAGGCATGGGAGGCTGGCCAGCCTGCTGGTTTTGTTTTCCAGGAGAGGACCACTCTTTGGAGGAGTGGTCCAAGAGAGCCCGCTGTCTCACACATGAGGAGCTTTGGAGACCTGAGAACCTTCTTACTGGAGTAAAGGAGTTTTGGTCCCATAGGCAGCCAATAAGAGGAGGCTCTGACCCCTAGAGGGAGCTGTCAGGGTCATTTTCAGATGATTCTCTGCAAACACTGCCCTTGTTCTCACAGCATCCCAGGAGGACAGACAAGCAACCAGAAAACCACAGTCTACTGACAGTTTTGAGTCTTACCACCATGGAGCTGCCTGCATGCTGCCATGACCCATCATTGGAGCCTGCAAAGGTTGGTTTGTCTTTTTTTAAAATTTTGTCATCCAAATTTGATGTCCCTTACAGCTTTGTGTCATCTGCAGAGTTAGCAAACATGTTCTCAGTGTCTTCACCCAAGTGACCCAAGGAGCCAGCCATTCAGCAGGCCATTGGAGAGCCCTCAGGGCTGATGCTGACCTGTACTACACTCTACCCCATCAACCAGGTATGAATCTGCCCAGATGTGCCATCAGCTCACATCTTCCTTCATTTGCCTTGTTGTACACAGGCAACACAGATCTCTCCCAGGTTTCTCACCTTCTCCATGACAGCCCCTGGCTTCCGGAGAAAAAATAAAAAAAGGTTGCTGTCACGCTGGACTCATGGCAACCCTATGTGTGTCAGAGTAGAACTGTGCTCGATAGGGTTTCAATGGCTGATTTTTTTGGAATTAGATTATTGGGCCTTTCTTCTGAGGTGCCTCGGGGTGGACTTGAACTTCCAGCCTTTCAGTTAGCAGCCGAGTGCTTTAATGTTTGCATCACCCAGGGACTCTGGAAAGTCTCTGATTTTCCATTGTCTCCAGGCCTTGAAATCTCCCAGTCCCTTCCCTCTCTCTCCGTGCCTGCTGCCACTCTATCAGCTCAGACCTTCTTTGCCTCCAGCCTGAATGACCATCACGGTCTCCTAACTGCTCTCTCGACTTCTAGTCTCTTCTTCCTCCTGCCCATCTTTCATTCTATAACCAGCATATTCTTTTAAAAATACACCTGACCAGGATATCATTCAGCAGTAAAAAGGAACAGACTACTGATTCATGCTACCACATGATGAACCTCAAAAACATCAAGTGGGAGGTGAAAGACCACATATTGTATAATTCCATTTATATACAATGTCTAGAAATGGCGCATCTATAGAGACAGAAATCAGATTAGTGGTCGCCTGGGGCTAGGGGTGGGAATGGGGATTGGCTACAAATGCACACGGGGGACTCTTTGGGATGATGGAAATGTTCTAAAACTGGATTATGGTGATGGGGGCACAACTCTGTAGATTTATTAAAAATTATTCAGTTGCACACTTTAAAAAAAAATCTGGCACATATACGGGTCAAGGAAGGGGTAAAGGAGTATGGATGGGGCAGAGTGTTGTAAGTGTTCCAGAAGGTTCCAGTATATTCCACTGTGTTTGGGTGTGAGATCATTACGGTGGATTTACAAATGGGATTAGTGTTATACTAATTCTTTATGTGAGAGAATAATTTTTTTAACCAAAGAGATAATGAGTATGTTCTTATTTTAAAGAAATAGATCTGACCGTGTTGCCATCTACTTACCAACTCTGTTGAACCCCGTGCCTGTAAGACAGAGTCAAGGGGCTTAACATGGCGTTCAGTGCCCTCCCAGCCCTGTCTCCAGTTGTCCCCCTCAAGAACCCGGCACTCCAGTCACCCTAGGTTGCCTGTGGGTTCCATGGCCCACCAGGTGCATTTAATGTCTCAATTCACCCTTCATCTCCACCTTGTGTGCCAGCCAAACTTCCATTCCTCTTTCAAAGCTCAGCTCAGATCTCACCTTTGCTTAATGGATTGGTGGTTTTTTTACCTGTGTTTCCGTATCATCTACATTAAAAGACTTTCCAACATCGGTCTGTCAGTTCATCGTACTGTGTTGGCTTGTGTGTTGTGGTGTTGCTGATAGTTACGCCACTGGTATTTCAAATACCAGCAGTGTCACCTGTGGTGGATAAGTTTCAGTGGAGCTTCCAGATTAAGACAGACTAGGAAAAAAGTCCTGGTGATCTACTTCCAAAAATTAGCCAATGAAAACCTTATGGATCATAACAGAACATGGTCTGACTCCCTTGCTTTGGAGTTGTCATCAGGAGGGATCAATTGCTGGAGGAGGGCATCACGTTGAGTGAAATAGAGGGCCAGCTAGGGCAAGGGTGACCCTCGGTGAGATGGATTGGTACAATAGCTGCAACAATGGGCTTGAACATGCCAATGACTGTGAGATGACACAGGACCGGGCAACGTTTTATTCTGTTGTACACACAGGGGCAGATTACGCAGTAAGCAAGGGATGCACGGGCTTACCGTGAGCAAGGTCCACACAGGCATACAGGAAGCAAGATATGAATGGGCTTCGTTGTGTTTACTTACTAATCTGTAGTGAACAATTTCACATGTTTCACCATGTCAAAGATGTGAAAAATAGGTGAAATTGTGCACTACAAATTAGTAAGTGAGCACAAGTAAGCCTGGGCATACCTTGCTTACTGGGTAATCTGTCCCTGGCTGTACATAAGGTCACCATGAGCTGGAGTTGACTCTACAGCAGCTATATATCCTATCTCTCTAAATGGTAATAGAGCAATTTCCATCTGTCTCTTTTACTAGATTGTGAGCCCTTGAGGGGAGAGACTATCTTATTCATCTGTATATTCCCAAGGTATATCATAGTGGGTGCTCAATATCTCACTTATTCATTCATGCACTCAGTAGTCATCTATTTAGAGCAGGATTTCTCAGCTTCATCACTATTGACTTTTTGGGCCAAACAATTATTTGTTGAGGAGGTCTGTGCTGGGCATTACTGAATGTTGAGCAGCATCTCTGGCCTCTATTCACTAAATACCAATAGCACCCCCCAGGTGTGATAACCAAAAATGGTCTCCAGGCATTGCCAAATGTCTCTTGCAGGGCAAACTCGCCCCCGGTTGAAAACCAGACTTAGAGCCTTCTCTGTGATGAGCACTGTGCCCAGGATCTTGATTTGGTTTCTTGGAAAACATGCTGGGACTAAGGCCCAAGCCCTGAAGCCCACCCCTATTTATAACTTGTCCAGCCACCCTCAAGACTAAGAGAACTTGTCAACTCTAAACCTAAGTCCAGCCTCCTGGCTCACCGTGTTCCTGTCGACCCGTCTGGCAACCCTGTCAAGCAAGAAAGGCTGCCAGGACTTCTGTTGAGTGTTGATTTCCTCTTAACTCTGTCTTCACCTTTTGAGTTTAAAATCCTTCGCCTTGATAGCAAAGGCAGGTGTAAAACAGGAGTTTAGCAATCCTGCTTTCTCACTGTTGCCCACGAACAGCACACTGCCCCAGGCACCGGGCTTGTGCCTCCCTTACTCTCCTTTTTGTTTGGAACCTGCTTTAGCAAAGCCATCTCTGTTGTCTTAGAGATGTTTGCAAGCAACAGCTCATTCTGGGGTTTGGTTTCCCCAACACTGATCTTACAGGCTGGGGATGGGTAGCCATTGCTCTCCGCCTTGCTTGTGGTTACTTCTTCTGCCCTTTGTCCTTTTAAACACTTGTGTTCTTGAGAGAGCTTCCTGGGAAGCCACAGTGTCTCTGTGGTTGGAATGCATTCTTTGCATATTCTCAGAATTTTTATGTCTCCTATTCCTCTTGGGAGCCCTGGTGGCATAGTGGTTAAGAATTCAGCTGCTAACCAAAAGGTAGGCAGCTCGAATTCACCAGCTGCTCCTTGGAAACCCTCTGGGGCAGTTCTAATCTGTTCTACAGGGTCGCTATGAGTTGGAATCGACTTGAAGGTGATGGGTTTTTGGATGCCTCTTGGGCCATCTTTCTGTTTCTAGAGTTTCCAACTATGGGACCATATCTTCCCTGCATGTCCTGAAGTTTATTTCCTAAAGTCTATAAATAACAATCATTTGAATATTAAATATTCATATACCAGTAGAAGCAGGATTCAAACACAGACTGACTCCAAAGCCTGTTGCCTTGCCCACTTTACCACTACATCTCCAATTTTCCTGAATTTACTTTGTTTATGTGGTCATTGTTTGTGTCCCACCAGACACAGCCCTGAGAGAAGGGTTTGAGTACAAGTAGTTTACGTGGAAGGTGATTCCAGGGTGGGAGTAGGTAAGTGAGGCAAGAAGGGAAAGAAGCTCTTAAAGTGTGTTTATCATGCAAGTTACCACTGTGGGCAATGGAAGCTCAGTCCTCCTGGGGACCCCGGGGAGACCCTGCAGAGTACACCTCAGAGTTACCCGACAGTAGGGAAAGGAAGCTACTGTAGTTATTCACCAACCCCTCTTTCTCTATTGGTCTTGGGCTGATTCCAGAGCCACTAACTCTCTGATTCTTCCAGATTGCCCTGCCTTGACTTAGCATGCACCTACAGCCAGAATAAAGCCCTCAGGCCAAGTCTTAGGTGTTCACAGATGACAGGAGGCCAGTGTGGCAGATATGGGCATGTACCTAGTCTACCTACCTATTCTAAGTTGATGGTGATGTTTTCTCAGTTTCCTTTCTCTTCCATTTCAACATCCAGCTCTTTGTTGAACAGAATTAAAATAGTGGAAGCAGTTGCTCTTGTTTCTCTACTTTCTGAGAAATTAGACGGTCAACAAGGGCTGGACTCTGTACTAATTAAACTGTCAGCAAGGTGTGGACACTGTATTTAGTGGAATGGAGCTCTCTTACCTGTCTGGAGATTCACATTGCCTCTGTGTCTGCTGCTGTGCAGATGTGGTGAGGTTGGTTAGCAAATTCTGAATGTCTCTTCCCTCTGGCCTGAGACAAGGAAGAGAGAGGGCATTGTCATAAATTCAGGAACCCTACTGCTCGCTGTTCAGCACCTCAGAGGGACCACAGAGGTATTTTGTGGCTCCTTTGCCCCTCATGGAAGCACACTGCAGGGGACACTCACCTTCATATGGGTGCCATTGGGCCTGCATGCACTAAATCCCTTTGCTCCTTAGAAAGAACTTCCCCGTGTCCCCCTCCCTCCCACCAAAGGGCTCTCCCCCCATTTCATCTGTCACCTGTAGGGAGGTAAAGAACAGCTCCACCCTCTGACCCAAACCAGAAGCGATCACATGACTCAGGCTCAGCCTATCAGGGTACCCTATCCCGGGAGACAAGGATTACCCAAGCAAGGCCAGTCAGAGTTCTTTCCTGAAAGGACACACAGATACTAGGAGAGAGAGAAAAGCCTTTTTCCCCTGGGGTTGCTAAGTGCAATTTAAAATGTCTACCATAGAGGAATGCTGGCTGCAAACCTCTCCAGACTCCTTGGCCCTTGTTTTCTCAACTTTTAAAATGATAACATGAAGGATGATGTTCATGACAGAGTGGTTAGTGGTGGAGCGAGGAGCAATATGGGAATCCATCCCTGCAACAGTGGGCAGTAAACCAGGTGGACACAGAGTTAGAAGCATTTACAAGCAATGGGCCAGTCCATAAACTGAGGAATGGATAAGCAAAATGTGGTGTATACATACAATGGAATATTTTTCCACCATAAGAAAGGAATGAATTATTAATACATGCTACAACACGGATGAACCTTGAATACATTATACTGAGTGAAAGAAGCCAGATACACAAGGTCATATATTGTATGATTCCATCTACATGAAATGTCCAGAATGGGCAAATCCATAGAGACAGGAAGCAGATTGGTGGTTGCCAGGGGCTGGGAGAGGAGGGAGTGGGAAGTAACTTTGATGAGTATGGGCTTCTGTTTGGGGTGATAAAAAAAATTCTGGAACTAGATAGAGGTGATGGGTGCACAGCAATGTGAATGTACTAAACGCCAGTGAATCATATACCTCAAAAGGACTGAAATAGTAAATTTCACGTAACGTGTATTTCACAACAGTAAAAAACAAAAAAGCAATGGACCAAATCTTCACAAAATAAAATTAAATCAAAAGGAAGGTCATTGGACAAGGTAGGCCTCAAGTTCCCCTCTAGTTCTCTATTTGCATAAGGCACAATCATAGAGGTTAGAAATATGAGCTTTGTGACCAGATGTGGTTTCAATTCCAGATTTGCCACTGTCTAACTGTACCACCTTGGGTGAGCCATTTAACCTCTCAGCCTCAGTTTCTCAACCTAAAACACAGAGATAATAGTCCTCATAAAGTGCATTGGAGCCCTGGTGGCGCAGTGGTTAAGAGCTCAGGCTGCTAACCAAAGGGTCGGCAGTTTGAATTCATCAGCTGCTCCTTGGAAATCCTATGGGACAGTTCTACTCTGTCCTATAGGGTCGCTATGAGTCTGACTTGACGACAACCGGTCTTTTTTAAAGTGTATTGGACAGGGCGTGGCTCATAGCAAGAACTCAGTTAATGATAGGCAATCCCACTGTGCTGCAGGCTGGCAGCATTTTTAGGCACGGGAGAGAGAGACTGTGCCTTTTATTCCAGGGCAGGACATGTAGAGGGCTCTGCCATCACGGACATCCCAGAAGAGAGTGGAGATCTGGATATTGTCTTAAAGGGTAGCGATGCCCTTCATAGCCTGTCTGCTCTTGCTGGGTGTCCTCTAGGCTCCGACTTCCCCACCTCTCTGGTGGAGTACAGTTGGTAGACCAGGCCCATTTTTTCCGGGGCAGCTCTTCCTCCCTAAGGGAGAACATTCATCCCTTGACGCTGTCAACCTTAATTCAGGACCTCAAGCTGCAGTCCTGTCTTCCTCTTGTCCCCCCTCCAAGGACCAGTTCAGTAACATAACAGAAGACGTAACTAAGTCCCCATCACGTGTGTTGTACAGGGCTCTGCATGAGGCTGTGCTCCAGGTGCCAGGCACAGAGAACACTACAGGCATGACCCAGCCTCTGTGGAGCTCACCACCTAGTGGGAGACAGACAGACGTCATCAGGTGCCTGTGCCCAGTGTGGAGAGTGCTGAGGTGGGAAAACTGAGGGAGGGCCACCTGATGCAGATGGGGTGGGCCATGATGCTCAGGAAGATCTCCCCAGGCAAGGGAGCCAAAAACAGAGGAAGGTGGGTGGGGAGAACTGAAGAGGCAGGAAAGGGAAAGACAGAGTGTACAGGCAGATGGAACAGCTAGTGTGGCAGCCCAGAGGCGAGGGAGCTCAGAAGCTCCAGAGGAAGGAATGTGAGGGGAGAAGTGGCCGGAGCCACAAGCCGCTGCCAAACCATACTTGGCCTTGGAAGCCACTTTGAGAAGCTGGGCTTTGGTCCTGAAGTGATGGAGAATCAGAGAAGAGCTTTAAGAAGGAGCGTTTCATGGATCATTTCTGTTTTAGAAAGAGTTGGGGCTGCTGTGGAACATTAGTTTTGAAGGGGGAGAGAGTAAGAGTGGGCGAACCAGGTCAGGGGACTGTCTGCGTCATCCAGGTCGGAGCCGCAGCAGGGTGACGGTAGTGAGGAGGAGAAGGTGGACAGATGGTGAGGGAGCTAGTCAGAGGTTAGATGTGCCTGGGACAGTTAGCAGACAGTTAACGTGCTTGGTGCTAACTGGAAGGTTCGAAGTTCGAGTCCACCCAGATGCCTCAGAAGAACTGCCTGGGATCTGCTTCCAAAAGTTCAGCCATTGAAAACCCTATGGAGCGCAGTTCTACTCGGACACATATGGGGGCGCCAGGAGTCAGAATCAAAGGCAACTGGTTAGATGCACCTGACTAGACATGAAAAATGAGGGAGAGGAAGTGTCATGGGGAAATCTGAGGCGTCTAGCTTTGTCTTCTGGGTGGATGGTAGTGTGGGGAGCTCAGGGAGAAAAATAGATTTTGGTGAAGGCAAGTGTGGAAGAATGTTGGGGTGGACATTGTGAGGGCACCCAGATCTCCCTTCATGACGGGCCTGTTGCCCCAGCTGCCAGGGTGCTGTGGGCAGGCAGCCTTCAGACGACAATCCCCTCAGGGACCACCTGGCCCAAGGTCATGTGCCGTTTCCAGGGAGCCCATGTCTTTTGCTGTGGGTGTATGAAAGTCTAGCCATCTTGGCCCTCCTGGGGACAACTCTGAAGGCCATTATAGCTTCACAGCTCCCATGGCGCCAGCTGAGGTGCTCTTTGGGCCTGATGGTAGGTCAGAGGGACAGACTTCTCTCTCTGCCAACTCCTGCTTCCCTCCTACATTCCACAGTTGTTGAGCCTGCTTATTAAATACCCTGCTCGCTACAGGTCCCCAGTGAATCACACCCCTCCTGTCCACACCCTTTGAAGTGCCTTCGCTGTTCTCCCCATCCAGAGGTGCAGTTTCTTTCTTCACCTCTTTAAGCTGAACTGGTCTGGGGACATGCTTTGACCAAGAGAATGCAGGGAAGGGACTTTCCAGGAATTCTGAGCCCAGACCTAAGAGGCCTTGTGGTTTTCACTTTTGGTCCCGGAACCCAGCTGCCATGTGAACGAGTCCAGGCCGTACTGTGAGGGGAAGGCCACGCGGAGGCTGAGGACCTGGTAGCTGAGAGACCACTTGGACAGAGAGACCATGTGGAAGAGAGCTGAGGCACCCCAGGCATGTGAGTGAGGCCATCTTGTGTCCTCCAGCCTCAGCCAACACAAGGTGGAGCAGAGACAAGCTGTCCCTGCTGGGCCGCCCAAATTTGACTCACAGAATTATTATTATTCCAGTTACAGTCGAGTGAATTCCAACTCATGGTGACCCCATGAGTGTCGGAGTGGAACTGCGCTCCATAGGGTTTTCAATGGCAGATTTTTCAGAAGTAGATCGCCAGGCCATTCTTCCAAAGCACCTCTGTGTGGACTGGAACCTCCAACCTTTTGGTTAGCAGCTGAGTGCATTAACCGTTTGTACCACCCATGGACTCCACCCATGGAATAGTAATAAAGGGATTGTTGTTTTGAACCTCCAAGTTTTGAAGTCATGGATGTTCCGCGTTAGATAACTAAGACAGCAAGACTGTGCCAGCAGAAAGTGCCAGGGCTCCTCATCAAGCAGGGTGGCTGTCCATGCATTAGAAAGCCTCTGCAGGGGGTGGCTTTCCTGCCAGCCACCACAGGGTTAAGGGCCTGTTTGTCATCCCTGAGTCCATCAATGCTCATCTCATCTCCACTCCTGGAACACGGAGATGCCAGCACTGTTACCTCCTAAGCCTGTGTCTGTGGAGAGAAGCAACTTGCTGCCAAAGGAGCAAATGAGGCCCAGCCTTCTGCAGAACCAGCCATCGTCCTGGGCTGCTCCAGGCAGAACCCCAGCCTATAATTCCCTTCTGCGGGAGCTGGCTCAGAGTGCATCCATCCTCATAAGCTCATTATTCATCTGATTATTTTCATGCCATCCCAGTGGGGAATAAAAGCCATCAATAAATCACAACGTTTCTGCAGATTATACTAAATGACCTGGGCAGTGTGCTGGCTGCGCCCACCTGCTCTGACTGAGAGGGCCAGAGCCCTCCAGGGCTGACGCATGTGCACCCTGCTCTTACCCCAGACCCTGGGTTCACCTCCCACTGGCCCTTGATATCCGCATCTGCCTTAAACTCATTGCCGTTGAGCTGATTCCGACTCATAGCAACCAGGTAGGACGGAGTAGAACTGCCGTATAGGGTTTCCAACGCTGTAATCTTTATGGAAGCCGACTGCCACATCTTTCTTCCACGGAATGGCTGGTGGGTTCCAACCACCAACCTTTCTATTAGCAGGTGAGCACTTAACCACTGTGCCACCAGGGCTCCTTTCATTTGCCTTAGTGTGATTAAAAACCGTGAGCACAGGGGCCCTGAACCTGCCAGAGGACCTGAATTCAGTCTCCATGTGGCTTCTGATTACTAGTAGCTGTCGAGTCGATTCCAATTCAGAGTGCTTGAGAACGTAAAAAAACATTTCCCACGTGTATCACAGTAGCTAGATGGGCACCATTGGTTCCTTAGAGTTTTAAATGGCTGATTTTTCAGAAGTAGATCACCAAATCTTTTTTCCAAGGCACCTCTGGGTGCACTCGAACTTCCAACCCTCCGGTTTGCAGCTGAGTGCGTTAACCCAGTGCACCACCCAGGGACTCTTGCTTCTGATTAACTGTGTGATCTCGAGCTGGCTGCTTGGCCTCTCTGAAGCTTTGGGTTCCTCATCTGTGACATGGTGAGAAATCCTTGTTGTGAGGATTAAATGAGAAAATGGATGTGAGATTTGCACACTGTTGAGTGCCGTAGATATGTGGGGGTGGCATCACTATGGCCGTTATATCAGAGTAATTGGGACAAGTAGAGGGCGCAATAGGAGAAATGTACCAGACTGAATATTGAGGCCCCATGAGCAATCATGTACAATTTCTTCACTTTGGTTTCTTCCTGTTTCAAATGGACCCAGTAGTATTTGCCCCATCAATTTCATAGAGCTATTGCGAGGCTCAAATCAAACCACAGTTAGGGGAGCGCTTTGGCAAAGCATTAAGTCGTACAAATGTAAAATGCTTTACTGAATCCTTCCTTCTCTAAACACTGGTTGTTCTTTGTTTTTCTTCTTCTTCCTTCCAGTCTTCCTGTTCTGGTTTTCAGTACTGTTGAGAGTTTTCCTCAAGACTTTCCAAGATAATCAAGGAAATTTGGGTCAGTTGGCTTTTGGAAGGAAGAAGTTGCTGTTGTGTGCCATCAAGTCCGTTTCAACTCATATCAATCCTATATTACAGAGTAAAGCTGCCCCATAGGGTTTCCTAGGCTGCAGTCTTTATGGGAGCAGGTTGCCAGGTCTTTTCTCCTGTGGAGAAGCTGATGGGTTCAAACTGCCGGTCTTTCAGTTAGCTGCCGAGTGCTTAACCATTGTACCATCCAGGCTCTTGAAGGCAAAAGAGATTACCATTATTGAAAACACACTACCTTTCATGCTTTCCTACATGCTACCCCCTAAAACAGCCCTTTAAGATGTGCGCCATTGGTTCTGCTTTCACAAGGGAAGGAAGTGGGACTCAGAGTGGTTACATATATGCTCAAAGTCACATAGTGGGAGTTATGCTGGAGACTAGAGACCTTTTTTTTTCTTTCATTATAGGTGCCCTCTAGTTTCCCAACTGTTGACCTTCCTCATTTTGGGCCTTTCTTAGGAGCCCTGGTGGCGCAGTGGTTAAGAGTTTGACTGCTAACCAAAAGGTCGGCAGTTTGAAGCCACCAGCTGCTCCTTGGAAACCCTATAAGGCAAGTCTACTCTGTCCTGTAGGGTCGCTATGAGTTGGAATCAACTCGACGGCAATGCGTTTGTTTTTTAAAATCACTATTAAGACTACTTTAGTTAAAATAAAACCCGTTATTCATTCATGGATGTCAATGCCATGTGAAGTTGTTGATAGAACCATCAATGATGACAAAAAATATGATGAACTGATTCATGAAGTGGAGAAACTTTCTCATAGATGAATTACATCCACTCCTCACTTATTGACTATCTCGTCATCTGACATTTTGCATTTATGACAATAGTAAAAAATCTCCTATGCAACTATTTTTCACATTAACAATGTGAAACACTAAGGTGTGAGGCAAGAGTAATGCTGGTTATGATGGTTAAAGTTATGTGTCACCTTGGCTGGGCCATGATTCTTAATGGTTTGGCAGTTAGATAATGATGTAATTTGGCAGTTATATAAAGATATAATCTGGCAGTTATGTAATGATGTAATTTGGCAGTCATGTAGTAGTCATTCTCTATTTCGTGATCTGATGTGGTCATCCTCCATTTTTGCATAATGCCAATTTTCATATAACACCCAGGTCTTTGAAACCTAATCATGTCACTAAGTGAGGAGTAGGGTATATCCATGAACCTTTGAACCAACGAGCCATTTCAGTAGAGCCACAATCTCTCTATGGAATGCTTGAGAACATGAGAAAAGATTTTCTTTTTAAACAAAGAATGGACTGATCACTTTAGAAAGAGAATTGATTGGCATGTCTATTAGGGTCAAGAGAGCCAGTAAATAGTACCCTTGTTCCTCACCCAAATTTCTGAATGTAGTGAGACGTAAGACAAAAGAATAAGGAAGATATAAACCAAAATAGCTGCTTTATTAATGGTTAACCTGATAGTGGGACTTCCTAATCCTGAACCTCAGATTCCGACAGGCATACCTACACAGAAGTATTTTCTTGGGAATTTTGCTCTGGGAGGACATAACAGAAGGTGTGCTTCCTTAAGGTAACCTGTTCCCAAGAAAAAAGGTGTAGAGGCTGGACTGCACATGCCTTTTCTCTTTTCAAACTCATCAATCAGGAGGAGAGAGGCCAAGAATGGTGCCCCTCCACACAGAATGAAACACGAGTAGGGAATAAAGCTTTCCCTCCTAACAATGATATCAGGGTCTGAAGAAAACTCTTAGATCAGGTAGATAATTGTAAAATTTTGTAGACAAATTATAGGTGATTGTTGAAGAGGAAGGCTGTCCAAAATGAGTCTTATAAAACAGGGATCAAGGGATAGAAGAAGAGGAAGAAATAAAATTTCTCCTTTAGCAGCAATTACCATTTAATAAATGTCAATGGCATTCATCTAAACTGAATACGCAGTGAGAAAACCTTGAGACAGAGGACCCCAATTTTGAACACTTTCTGGGAGTCCTTGTTAAAAGAATACTTAGGCTTGAGTCTGAAGGATCCACTAGGAGAGGGAGAAAATATCTTTGGCCTGAACTTCACTGGACTTGGTTTTTAAAAAGAGACCCAGTACATTCCATGGAGAAAAATTACAGCAAAAGCAAGTATGGCATAACTTCTATGTTAAATGATTGATTTTGTGTAAATAATGCATCTGTAAAAGGACTAGGTAATTTGGAATATTTAAGTTTACATTTAACACTAAGGATTAAGTATGACAAGATACGTGCAAGACTTGTACACTGAAAACTAAAGAACACTGCTGATAGAAATTAAAAATTTAAATAAATAGAAATATATACCATGTTCATGGATTATAAGAGTCAACATTTTTAAGATGTCAGTGCTCTCCAAATCGGGATTGCATTGAATCTGTAGATCAATTACAATCCAAGCAGTATTTTTTAAAATAGAAATTGACAAGCTTATTTTTAAAAATTGAAATTGTAAACATCCATGAATAGCAAATACAATTCTGAAAGAGAAGAAAAAAGTTGGCAGACTTAAACTATCTGATTTCAAGACTTACTATAAAGCTGTGGAATCAATACAGTGGGGCATAAAAACACATAGATCAGTGGAATAGAACAGAGTGCAGAAATAGACCCACACACATACGGCAATTCTTTTTTTTTGACAAAACTTTCAAGATAATTCATTAGAGAAAGGATAATCTTTCCAACAATTGGAGTATAAAGATGTCAACACTTATCAAACTATACACTTAAAATATATGTAAGCTACATCTAATAAAGTTGATTTAAATAAATGATACCATTTACATCACCTCAACATACCTCAAATTCCTAAGGATGAATCTAATAAATGAAATCTAAGACCTCTACACAGAAACGTATAAAATGTTACTGAGAAAAATCAAATACCTAACAAAATAGAGGGATATAAAACCTTCACAGACCAGATGACTCAATATTGTAAAGATATAAATTCTCCAACTGATTTATAGAGTCAATCTCACTTTTCTTCCCCCCGTTCGGAAGCGGACAAACTTATTCTAAAATTTATACGGAAATTCAAAGAGACAAGAATAGTTGAGTCTTTTGAAGAAGAACAACGTGATAAAACTCACTCTATCAGGTCTGCAGAGTTTTTATAAAGGGACTACAATTACGGCAGTGTGGTGTTGGTGTTCACATAGACAAATAGAACGATGGAATAGAACAGAAAATCTAGAAATCAATACACACACATAAAGGCTATCTGTTTTAAGACAAAGTTGGCCCTACCAAGCAGTGAAGAAAAGATATTCTTTTTATTAATTCCTGCTAGAACAACTAGAATCCATACAGAAAACAAAAAAATTTTGTCTTGATTCTTAACCCATACAATAGAAAAACTCAAGTCTATGTGGATTGTAGACATTAATGTGAAAGACAAAACAATAAAATGACTTAAAGATATTACAGAAGAGCTTCATGATTTTGCGACAGGAAATTATTTTTTTAATGGGGCACAAATAGCACTGACCGCACAGGAAATGATAGCTAAATCGGACTGCATGAAAACTAGGAACGTTCATCAACAGACACCAGTATGAATGCGAAAAGGCAACCCACGGAATGAGAGAAGATGCTTGACATATTTATAGCTGACAGAGGGCTTATATTCAAAATAGCTGAAGAAGCCCTCCAAATCGATGAGAACAAACAAACAAAACAAACACCTAATGGAAAAATGGCAGGAGACTGGAATAGACCCTTCAAAAATGGCTAATAAATATTTGCAGATGTTCCTAGCCTCATTATCAGGGAATGGCAATTTAAAACCCCAAATGAGCTTTCCCTACACCTCCACTAGAATGGCTAAAATGAAAAAGAATGACAATACTAAGTGAGATTTTGGTGGGAATGTAAACTGGTAAAACCACTTTGAAAAACAGTTTTTTATTTTATTTACTGAACTTGAAGACACACATACTCAATGACTCAGCAAATATATACACAACAGACGTGCGTACCCATGTGCACTAAGACGCCATATGCAAGAACGTTTACAGCAGCATTATTCATAACAGTCCAAACGGACAACCCAAATATTTGTTAACAATACCCTTTGCCGTTGAGTCGATTCCGACTAATAGCGACCCTATAGGACAGAGTAGAACTGCCCCATAGAGTTTCCAAGGAGCACCTGGTGGATTCGAACTGCAGATCTTTTGTTTAGCAGCTGTAGGGCTTAACCACTACGCCACCAGGGTTTCCTTTCAACAACAGAATGGATAAATAAGTGCAAGCTATTCATACAATGTGCATGCAAAAGCTGGACAATGATTAAGAAAGACTGACGAAGAACCGATGCCCTTGAATTATGGTGTTGATGAAGAATATTGAATATACCATGGACTGCCAGAAGAACGAACAAAACTGTCTTGGAAGAAGTACATCCAGAATATTCCTTAGAAGCAAGTATGGCGAGACTTCGTCTCACGTACTTTGGACATGTTATCAGGAGAGACCAGTCCCTAGAGAAAGACATCATGCTTGGTAAAGTAGAGGGTCAGTGAAAAAGGGGAATATCTTCAATGAGATGGACTGATACAGTGGCTACAACAATGGGCTCAAACATAGCAACGATTGTGAGGGTGGTGCAGGACTGGGCAGTTTTTCATTCTGTTGTACATAGGGTCACTATGAGTCGGAACCGACTCAATGTCACCTAACAACAACATTCATACAAAGAAATTGTCACAGCAAAGAAAATGAATATGCTACAGTATCACACAATAATGTGGGTGAATCTTTCAAACATAACATTGAGTAAAGAAAGCTAGACACAAAATAAAACGTACTGGATGATTCCATTCATACATTGTTTAAAACAAAACAGAACAGGGAAAACTACACTGTTTAGGGATGTGTGCTTAGTTGATAATAATATATAAAAAGAAGCAAGAAAGTGATTATCATGGAAGTCTGTGTATCAGTCAGTGCTCAACTGGGGAGGCAGAACCCTATGAATATTGTGGAATGCTGGGTTAAGTAGAGGAGCTAGATTTTACCCAGTTGTGGGAGAGGCTGGGGAATTATAAGTCCAGACAGGAGTTGAAGGATCTGGAAGAGTCTCTAACCAACCCCCTACAGCATTGTCTAAGGAGGTGGACACATCAGAGCTTCCAGGGAAATACAGAAGTCAGGCAGGTGAAGGCGCGTGAAAGGCTGCTGCTTCTGCTACCGTATCTGACAGTCTGCGGTGAATGTCTGGTTGGGAGTTGGGGTCACTCTTAGGTCTACATGGCCAGCATCAAGAGGAAGAAGAGCTGAATGTAGGGCAGGGGAAAACAAGGACAAGCTGAAATCCACGGGGACCGCTGTGTCTGTCTGTCACCACCTCTAACCATGATGGTCTTCAGAAAGAAACAGATGCTGTTTTATTTCTGCCTTCCAAATCTTATATAAGAAAAAAAGGTTTTCCTGGCCAAGGGGTGGGGTAGGGTGGGAGTGTGTGTGTGTGGTTGGGGGGCAGTTCTAACTGAGTTACTCTACATGTAACTCAGGGATTCTGGGAAGCATAACTCCAATGTAGCCAAATTGACACCATCCAAACCCCACAGTCACAAGGTGGTTACATTTGCAGGAAAGGTTGACAATAGTGCCATAGAGGGGGCACCTGGGGACTTCTGGGGGCTGGCAACATTGTGTTTCTTGCCTTGTGTGGTGGCTACATGGTGCTCACTCTGTAGCTGCAAATCTTTGTTTTGTGAACTTAATGTATGCATGTGATTTTACACACACACACACACAAAAGCAAATGTGATGTGTCTCTTCCCTGTTCCACCTTCTCCTTTGAAGTGGCCATCCTGTGCTTGTTATGTATGGAGAGGAGACTATAGCAAAAATGCAAAGAAAAAAGGATTTTCCCCCCTCTTATTTTTTGTATTCCAAGACTTAAGCTCTTGCAGGTAATGGAAAAATGGTCTGACCACTGTACTGTATTGACAAATGTCAAGAGTGGGCTTGGATTAAAGCGAAGCCCAGACACAGACACCACTTGTGTAAATCAAACAGTGTTTACTTATCTAAAGTACACAGGAGGAGGCCAGTGCAGTCAGAACATGGGGCAGAGAGCTGAGCAACATCATCCAGGACAGGTAGAGGTGCACACATAACTGGCTCACAGTAATGCACGATGATGTCTGAGTGAGCGTCACATCACCTTTAAAAGCTCAACCGCTCCCATTTGTGCTTTATGTACTGAAGACACGCACACTGCTATTTACTAAGCCTGGTGCTGCTGTTGTTATCTATTGAGGAAGATACTTCTAGGCTTCAAATTGGTGCAGTTCTGCGTGTAGGGTAATTTGATTATGTGCCAGGGACCACCTCATCTGGACCAGATGTCTCTTATCAATCTCAGGGCTACATCATAAGTAAAATGACTACAAATGGCATCCAGTATGATTCAGATCACACAGGCACAAAGACAGTCTTCATTTACCATCATTTGCCTCCCCAAGCCAACACAACCCAGTCTCTGGGCATTTCTAACCCCAGTGCTGGTATTTAGGTATAGGACATATTACACAAGTACTCACAACAGAGACATGTTATATACATGATAAAGATCTAGTATCCAGAATATATAAAGAACTCTTACAACTCAACAACAAAAAGAAAAACAACACAATTTAAAAATGGGCAAAGAACTTGAGTACACATTTATCCAAAAAAAAAAAAAAAAAAATACAAGCGCATGAAAAAATGCTTAACATCTTAGTCATTACCAAAACCAAACCAAATCCATTGCCATCGAGTCGATTCCGACTCATAGCAACCGTATCGAACAGAGTAGAACTGCCCCATAGGGTTTCCAAGGAGCACCTGGTGGATTTCAACTGCTGACCTTTTGATTAGCAGCCGTAGCTCTTAACCACTGTGCCACCTTAGGCAAATGCAAATCAAAACTACAGTGAGATACCACTTCCCACCCACTATGACTATAATAAAAAAACTGGAAAATAAGCATTGATGAGGATGTGGAGCGATTGGAGTCCTCATACATTGCTGGTGGGGATGTAAAATGGTATAGTTGCTATGAAAAAGAGTTCGGTGGTTCCTCAAAAAGTTAAACATAGAATTACCATATGGCCCAGCGATTCTGCTCTTAGGTATACACCCAAAAGAATTAAAAAGGGGTATTCAAACAAAAACTTGTACAATGTTCATAGCCATACTATTTGTAATAACCAAAAGGTAAAAACAACCCAAATGTCCATCGACTGATGAATGGATAAACAAAATGTGGTGGTGGTATATATATATGTGTATATAGATACACACACACACACACACACACACACACACACACACACACACACACACACAGTGGAATATTATTCAGTCATAAAAAGGAATGAGGTACTGGTACATGTTACAATGTGAATGAACCTTGGAAATGTTATGCTAAGTGAAAGATGGCAGGCATAAAAGATCGTATATTTTATGATTCCCTTTAGATGAAATATCCTTGGCTGCTAACCAAAAGGTTGGCAGTTTGAGCCAGCCCAGCAACTCCACAGGAGACAGACCTGGTGATCTGCTTCCGTAAATATTACCGCCTAGAAAACAATATGGGGTAGATCTACTCTGTTACACGGGATCTCTATGAGTCGGAATCGACTTGATGGTCCCTAACAACAACATCTGGAAGAGGTAAATCCATAGAGACAGGAAGTAGATTAGCAGTCACCAAGGAGTTGGAGGAAAGTAGAATGGGGATTGATGACTTAATGGTACAGAATCTTCTTCTGGGTTGATGAAAATGCTTTGGAACTAGCTAGAGTTGACGGTCACACAACATTGTGAATGCCCTAAATGCCGCTGAATTGTACACTTTAAGATGGTCAATTTTATGTTATATGAAATTTACCTCAATATAATAGAGCACCACGAACAAGTAGTGGGAAAGAACAGATTGTTTAATAAATGGCATTGGAAAAGTTTGCTCACTATATGAAAAAAAAATTGGATCCCTACTTCTTATCCTGTACAAAGATGAACACTACTGAAATTTCAGAACTTACATTCGAAAGGCAAAACTATAAAGCTAAAAGGAAAAATCGTTAGAAAATATCTTTGTGATTTGGGGATGACTGAGAACTTCTGAGGGGTCCTGGTGGTGCAATGGTTAAGTGCTCGGCTGCTAACCAAAAGGTTGGCTATTTGAACCCACCAGTTACTCCATGGGAGAAAAGACCTGGCAATCTGCTCCTGTAAAGATTACAGCTTAGGAAACCGTATGGGGGCAGTTCTACTCTGTCATATAGGGTGGCTGTGAGTCAGAATCAGCTTGACAGCACACAACAAAAATAACTTATTAAATAGTAAGGAGTCCAGCTCCAGTCCAAAATCGTATATGTGATCTTCCAGACCTGACCCTAGGCAAATATAAGGCTTCATCTGGCAGGCGGCATGTGGGAAACCTGCCTCCACGTACAACACAGGATGCATAGCCAGTGTATCACAGTTTCTGGAGAGAGTAGCAGTCAAGGACTCAGGACCCTCCCCATCCCCTATGCTCATTTGCATACCTGCATTCCTAGCCCTAGTCCCTCCTCATGGGGGGAGGGGTGGGGGCTTTAGCTGAGGCACTGTTCAGGCGCCTCCATTGAAAACCAAAACCAAACCCATGGCCATCTAGCCGATTCCTACTCATGGTGACCCCATGTGTTACAGAATAGAACTGCTCCGTATGGTTTTCTTGACTATAATCTTTACGGAAGCAAATTACCAGGTCTTTCTTCTCGGGTGCCACTGGGTGGGCTTCCGTCACCAACCTTTATGTTAGTAGTCAAGTGCAAACCATTTGTGCCACCCAGGGAGCTTTCTGCCTCCAGTGAGACCTCCTTGTTGGGAGCCAGGGGGTCTTGGCTAAGACACCTTTCTCCACTCTGCCTCAGTATTTTTCCACTATGAGCCCTTCCCCCTCTCTCCCTCCAGATGCCTTAGTCCATGAGACAGCAGGATTCTTTTGCTCAGAGTTCTTCTGCAATAAGACGAGTCTCTCCCTCTTTGCCGAACCATCTGCCCCTCACCTGGTGGTGTTCCATATGGGAAAAATGGAACATAGCTGAGCTGCTGCCTATTTTTGCCTCTTGCTTGCACTGTCTCAGTAAGTAAAGAAAGGCTTAATTGTTACTTTCAGTTCAGCTCATTTTCCTAATTGACCACCTCAACACTTGGCCGACCCTCAAAACACAGACTTTTGGAAGAAAAATTGAAGCATTTGATGACATCAAAATTATTGATTTTGTTAAACAAAGGTCTTCATAAGTGAAGTGAATGGAGAGGTGACAGGCAGATGTATTTTAAAATGTCAAAAATTATTGGGACAAATGGGCAAAATTGAATATGAACCCTGTGTTCAACATTATTATCATAAAAATGTTAAATTTATTGAGTGAGAGGATTGTACTGTGGTCATGTGGGAGAATGTCCTTGTCTTTAGGAGATTTACACCGTAGTATTCAGTGGTGAAGTGTCCAAATGTCAGCCACTTACTTCCGAATGTTTCAGCAAAATAAATTTAAGTAGCTATATCTATACTTAGAGCGCTGGTGGTGCAGCGGTTAAGAGCTACAGCTGCTAACCAAAAGGTCGGCAGTTTGAATCCACCAGATGCTCCTTGGAAATCCTTGGGGCCATTCTACTCTGTCCTATAGGGTAGCTATGAGTAGGAATCAACTCAATGGCAACAGGTTTGGTTGGGTTTATATCTGTACTTATATCATAGAGAGAGAAATAAAGTGGAGTGGCAAAATAACAGTTGTGAATCTATTATAATCTTCACATAGCTTTTTTGTCAGTTTTGTAAGCAGCAATAAAGTAACATACAGATTATACAAGGAACTGGTGAAAATCAACAATAGAAAGATGGAGAACAATATAGAAAAATGGGCAAAGGACATGAACAGGCAACTTACAGAAGGGGGAGACTGATTGGCCAATGAGTACATGAATGAGTACATGAAGAGATGTTCAACATCACTGGTTATATTAGTGTCCTGCGGCTCCCATAACAAACTACCACAAACTGGGTGGCTTATTGTCTCATAGTTCTGGAGGCTGGAAGTCTAAAATCAAGGTGTTGGCAGGGGCATGCTCTCTCTGAAGACTCTAGGAGAAGATTTCTCACCTCTTCCTAGCTTCTGGTAATTTCTAGCAATCTTGTCATTCCTTGGTTTATGGAAGCAAACTCCAATCTCTGCCTGTCTTCACATGGTCATCTCTTCTTTGTGTCTGTCTGTCTCTGTTTTCTGTTCTTATGAGAACACCAGTCATTGGATTGGGGCTGATACTAATCCAGTATGACCTCATCTCAACTGCTTACATCTGCAAAGACCCTGTTTCCAAATAAGGTCACATTCTGAGGTTCTGGGTGGCCATGCATTTTTGGAGGACACTATTCAACCTAGTACACTGGTAATCACAGAAAGGAGAAATTAAATCCAAAACGAGATACACAGTACACCCATCAAGCTGGCAAAAACTGGGATGTAGGATAATAGCAAATGTCGGTGAAGCCACGGGGAACCAGGAGGCATGATTATGATAGTGCAGTCATCCTAGAGAGCAACCTGACTGTGCACACACCCTAGATGCCAGAGACCCTCACGGAGACACACATACCAAGATGTCTGTCATAGCATCACTTGTCTTGGGGGTGATGTGGGGCCACCGAGGGTCTGTCACTAGAGAGAATGGATCAGGCAAATGAAGTAGACACATTCCAGTTGGGGTCCAGTATCAACCCCCAAGCCATATTAGAATAACAGCCAGTACTGCAGTATGACCCCAGAGAGAGAGGGCCAGGAAGCAGAGAATGAGGAACTCTCAGGAAGAATTCAGGCTGTTTTTCCTTCAACCTTGTGGAATGAAGACTCAGAGTCTGGAATCAATTTAAGTTGAGAAAAAATGAATTTATAAATAAAGATTTACTCCTGCTCCATTGCCATTAAATGCTACTAGGCTCCCCAGCTCCCCAGGAGCCAAATGGAAGACAGGGCTTAACCCAAAGGGCTGGGCTCACAATGGAGGACAGTTTAACGGTAAGACATTTTCCGCACGTGGGGGCCAGGGAATTCCATGGTGCAGCACATGTGAGGTTTTATGTATGATCTAAAGAAAGATTTTTCAGAAAGCCTGGGATTTCTAGTTCTTAAAAGAAAAGTATAACTGTGTCCTAAAAAAAAAAGAAAAAAACCCACTGTTTAGACGGATGCTCACAAGGTCTGAACTGTGTGTAAATGTATGTCCCCAAGGGGAGCATGGGAATGGGATGTAAGGCTATAGCATCACATTCTTTATTCCAAGAATAAGAGGTCTTCTCAGGGTAGGAAAAAAATATGTTTATTTACTGTGCAAAAAAAAAAAAAAAAAAAAAAAATTCCTGAAGTTTTTTTTAAAATGGCTGTGTAAATTCTTCTTGCAGATGTTGATTGTTATCTTTTAGCCTTCAAAGGAACTTAAATTCCAAAGCCTTTGACTCTCCTTGTAAATAACGTGCTGATACTGACCTTGCTATAACTAAAGATGAGGGCACAAAAGTTTTTGCTGATAAGCATCAAAGCGGTCTTTGCTTGTTGAATTTCTGCAGGGACAAAACCGTGAGAAGAGTTCTGAGCAGTGTCTTCTGGGAAGAACCTATTCTGACCCCTCTCAGCTCCCAGGAAGAAGGTCACATTTGGAGGGAGGAACTCACTAGGACTGAACAGCTCCCACGTGCCACGTGCCTGGCCAGGCATCATACACTGTCTCTTTTGTATCTCTCGCACTCCTCCTTGTGGAGCAGGCATCATGCTCCTGCCCAGTTTACAGATGAGAACACTGAGGTCCAGAGAGATTAAAGTAGCTTGTCAATTCCATCTGGAATTTCTACCACACTGGGCTGCCACACCCAAACGAAATTTGAAAAATACATTGAGGCTTTATTATCAGTTGCCACCAAGTCAATTCTGACTCATGGCGACCCCATGTGTGTCAGAGTAGAATCGTGTTCCATGGGGTTTTCAGTGGCTGATTTTCTGGAATTAGACTGCCGTTCTTTTCATCCTAGGCGCCTCTGGATGAACTCAAGGTGCCAACCTTTCAATTAGCTGCCGCTTCGTTTGCCCCACCCAGGGACCCCTGAAGCTTTACATGATTCCTCAGGATGGCTCCAGCTAGTTTGTTGGCGCTCCTCTTCAAGGTGTTCCTGCCCTCCTTAAGAGGCTTTGGCTCCCTGAAGCGGTCAGCTGCAAATAACTGCAGGAATGATTACTGTTCTAAATTGAGTTTGTAAATTTCAGGTCATTCAAATCTCTATTCTGTATGCAGATGTTATTAATGTCCTAGCCTCAGGTTCAAAATGTCATGTTCACTGGAAAATTAAAAAAAAAAAGTCTCCCACAGCCTTTGGTCCCTCACTGAAGGAGGCTCAGCTGCCGGGGGGACACGTAGCAATTGTCCAAAGAGATGGGGCGGAGGGGATGAGGCCTGGCTTCCGAGCCCTTAAGAGACCGACTTTGAGGCTGTTTGCCCCAACCCTTCAAAAGCCCTGGTCTGCGGGAGGATGAGGCAATGACTGCAGATCAAGAAGGATAGAAGGTTGAATATTCAAACTGACATTCACAGAGAATGACAAGGCAGGAAGCGTTAAGAACCTAACAAATGATTCTCCCGAGAGAAAATGTCAGGCGGGCTATTTTTTCTTTTTTTTCTTGGACTCTCTTTCTTGTCACCCCCATCCACACCCCCACACTTAAATTCTGGCTTACTTAAACTTCAGGAGAGTCGGCAGCCAGGCAGGAAGAGGAAGTTAAATTAGGAGAGTTCCAAAGACTTGGCTTTCAGACACTAATAAATTAGGAGAGTGATAAGGCGTTGGAGAACACCTGCAAGGGAGCTGATTTTAAAGGGATTCTTCCTGCTTGAGTCAGCATTGGCATTGCTGGGACTTGGGATCGAGGGAGGGAATCTCAACAGCTCGGTGTGTGTAGGTGTGTGTGTGTGTTTTGAGTTCTGTCATATCCTGGGATGGAAAGGTGAAATCCAAGCCAGAAGTGGAGTCAATGTAATTAAGTCCAACCGAATTGTTTGGCTTCCAGAAGAAAACTCTATTTCAGACAGATCAGCTTTGCAGGGGAGTGGCTGAAAACCCCGCTGTTCTTTCAGGAGCTGACCAGGAGGCCTGCAGTTCATCTGTGGCTCATTTGGCTTTTCCTGCTGTTGGATTCAAGGTGATTATGGGGCCCGCCCTTGGGTTTTGTCTCCCAAGAGAGGGTGACCAGGTCTCCAAAAGAAGGTTGTAAATTTTAATGTTCCAAATTGAGTATATAAATTTAGATAGCCAGCTGTATCTATCTAGCTATCTAGCCATCTAACCTTGTAACCTTACAGCTTTCTATCTATCTATCATTTATCTATCTATCTATCATCTATCTAGCAATCTTCTATCTATTCATCAGTCAAAACAAGGCCGGGGCTGACTGCAGAATAGACCATCAATTGCTCATATGCAAGTTCAAGTTGAAGCTGAAGAAAATTAGAACAAGTCCAGGAGAGACAAAGGATGACCTTGAGTATATCCCACCTGAACGTAGAGACCATCTCAAGAACAGATTTGCTGCACTGAACACCAACCACTGAAGACCAGACAAATTGTGGACTGACATCAAGGACATTATACATGAAGAAAGCAAGAGGTCATTGAAAAGACAAGAAAGAAAGAAAAGACCAAAATGGATGTCAGAAGAGACTCCGAAGCTTGCTCTTGAACATAGAATAGTGAAAGTGAAAGGAAGAAATTATGAAGTAAGAGAGCTGAACAGAAGACTTCAAAGGGCGGCTCAGCATTTCTCAAGCTGAAAGAAATGAAGAAAAAATTTAAGCCTCGAACTGCAATATTGAAGGATTCTACAGAGAAAATATTAAATGATGCAGGAAGCATAAAAAGAAGATAGAAGGAATACACAGAGTCGCTGTAACAAAAATAATTGGTCGACATTCAACCATTTCAGGAGGCTGCATATGATCAAGAACCGATAGTACTGAAAGAAGTCCAAGCTGCACTGAAGGCATTGATGAAAAACGAGTTTCCAGGAATTTACGGAATATCAATTGAGATGTTTCAACAAAAGGATGCAGCGCTGGAAGTACTCACTCTGTCTATGCCAAGAAATTTGGAAGATAGCTACCTGGCCAACAGACTGGAAGAGATTCATATTTGTGCCCATTCCAAAGAAGGGTGATCCAACAGGATGTGGAAATTATCGAACAGTACCATTAATATGACATACAAGTAAAATTTTGCTGAAGATCATTCAAAAGTAGTTACAGCAGTACATTGACAGGGAACTGCCAGAAATTCAAGCACAATTCAGAAGAGGACAATTGGAACCAGGGATATCATTGCTGATGTCAGATGGATCATGGCTGAAAGCAGAGAATACCAGAAAGATGTTTACCTGTGCTTTATCGACTATGTGAAGGCATTCAACTGTATGGATAATAACAAATTATAGATAACATTGCAAAGAATGGGTATTCCAGAACACTTAATTGTGCTCATGAGGAACCTGTACATAGATCAAGAGGCAGTTGTTTGAACAGAACAAGGGGATACTGAGTGGTTTGAAATCAGGAAAGATGTGCGTCAGGACTGTATCTTTTCACCATACTTATTCAATCTGTATGCTGAGCAAATAATCTGAGAAGCTGGACTATATGAAGAAGAATATGGTATTAGGGTTGGAGGAAGACTCATTAACAATCTGCAATGCAGATGACACAAACTTGCTTGCTGAAAATGAAGAGGACTTGAAGCACTTATTGATGAAGATCAAAGACTACAGCCTTTAGTATGGATTACACCTCAACATAAAGAAAACAAAAATCCTCACAACTGGACCAATAAGCAACATCATGATAAATGGAGAGAAGATTGAAGTTGTCAAGGATTTCATTTTACTGGGATACACAATCAATGCCCATGGAAGCAGCAGAAATCAAATGATGCATTGCATTGGGTAAATCTGCTGCAAAAGACCTCTTTAAAGTGTTAAAAAGCAAGGATGTCACTTTGAGGACTAAGGCACGCTGACTCAAGCCATGGTGTTTTCAGTTGCCTCACATGCATGCGAAAGCTGGACAATGAATAAGAAGACTGAAGAAGAATGGATGCCTTTGAATTATGGTGTTTGGCGAAGAATATTGAATATACCATCGACAGCCAGAAGAATGAACAAATCTGTCTTGGAAGAATACAGCCAGAATGCTCCGTAGAAGCAAGGATGGTGAGACTTTGTTCCACGTACTTTGGACATGTTATCAGGAGAGACCAGTCCCTGGAGAAAGACATCATGCTTGGTAAAGCAGAGGGTCAGGGAAAAAGAGGAAGACCTTCGATGAGATGGATTGACACAGTGGCTGCAACAATGAGCTCAAACATAGCAAGGATTGTGAAGATTGTGCAGGACCGGGCAGTGTTTCGTTCTGTTGTACATAGGATTGCTGAGTTGAAACCGACTTGATGGTACCTAACAACACCACCACCACCTATCAATCATTTATCTATCTGTATTAATTTCTTAGTGTTGCTGTAATAAATTACCACAAACTTTGTGGCTTAAAACAACACAAATTTATTATTTTACCATTCTGGAGGTCAGAATTCCAAAATCAATCTCAATGGGCTGAAGTCTAAGTGTTGGCAGGGCTGGTTGCTTCTGGAGGCTCTAGGGGAGAATCTACTTCCTTGTCTTTTTCAGCTTCTAGAGGCTGCCTGAATTCCTTGGCTCATGGCCCTTTTCTGCCATCACTTCAACTTCTTACTTTGTTTAAATAATGATTTATTGTGTTTTCATTGAAGGTTTACACAGCAGTTTAGGTTCTCAGTCAACAATTTCTACACAAGTTGTTCAGTGACATTGGTTACATTATTCACAATGCATGAACATTCTCATTCTTACCGTTCTGATTGTTTTGTTTTCCAACTTGTTACTTTTATTGTCACATCTCCTACTCCTCTGACCTTCCTGTGTCCCTCGTAAAAGGACTCTTTTAATTACATTGGGTCCATGCAGATATTCTAGGATAATCTCCCCATCTTAAAACCCGTAAGTTAATCACATCTGCAAAGCCCCTTTTACTGTGTATGGCAACACATTCACAAGTTCCAGGGATTAGGATGAAGACATCTTTGGGGACCATTATTCAGCCTATCACATTATCTATCCAGCATTCATTAAGTACTTATTGAGCATCTACTATTTGCCAGGCTCTGGGAAAAGCCCAAGACAAGCTTTCTTGCAGCACCCAGGGATCAACACTTGAGTCACCTCTCAGAGCTTATTAATAATGTGGATCCCATAGTCTCATGGGATGACTTAATCAATTGATATAACATAGTTCATAGATAATTTTCTCTACCCTAGTTTGGTGAGTAGTGTCTGGGGTTTTAAAAACTTCCGAGTGGTCATCTAAGATACAAGTATTGGTCTCAACTCATCTGGAGCAAAAGAGAATGAAGGAACCCAAAGACTCAAAGAAGAAACTAGTCCACAGGGCTAATAGTCCACACGAACCATGGCATCTACTAACCTGAGACCAGAAGAACCAGATGGTGCCTGGCTACCACTACTAACTGTTCTGAACAGGGATACGATAGAAGGTCCCAGATAGAATGGGAGAAAAATGTATAATAACATTCAAATTCCTAAAAAAGGCCAGATGTACTGGACTGATAGAGACTAGAAGAATCCCCAAGATGATCACCCAAAGATACTCTTTGAACTTGGCACTGAAGCTTCTCCTGGAGGTCACCTTTCAGCCAAATAAAACATTGGCTTATAAAATAAAGAATATCACCCATGAGTAATGTGATCCCTTAGGCAATGAACTATATGAGACCAAATGGTCAACATTTACCCAAAAGCAAAGATGAGAAAGCAAGGAGGGGAAGGGAAGCTAGACTAATGGAAACAAAACAAACAGAACAGAAATAATGAGAACGCTAGCACATTGTGAAAATTGTAAACAATGTCCCAGAAAAATTTTGTATAAAAATTGTTAAAGGGGAACCTAATTTGCTGTGTAAACTTTCACCTAAGACACAATAAAATATTAAAAAAAAAAAAAAAGTGAATCCCAGGACTCTCTTTCAGGAATTCCGATTCAGTAGCTATTATTCATCGAGCACTTAGTAATGGTTTTCCTTCCTGTGGGCTTGGTTTGGGACTCCCCTTTGTTTGCTCTTGTGTAATCCTCTGGCTGGAAGCATTTGTCCCTGAAGGTCAATGTCTGCAGGAAGAAGTCTAAATTCCTTGGTTTGGCATCCAAGGCTCTTTACAACTTGACCTCCCCTTATTTTTCCACCTCACTCCTCATAGCTCTTCAACACAAACTCTGGGGCCCAGCTGGTCAGCTCTCTATCTTTTGAATACCAAGAGGTTGGTATAATGGAGGAAATTTCTTTCTTCCTTCAAAGGCCAGCTCTTCCACCCACACTACTATTTCCTTGCCTTCAAGGACTGCTCTCCTTCAGTTATCCTCTCTTTTCTCCTGCGTCATTAATCACCCTCTCTTTCTATAGCATCCTTCAGCAGGTGAAATGCTCAAATGTCTCCCATCTTACAAAGCTCTTCCTTGAGCTCACGTTTCCTCTACCTTATTACATCATTTCTTTAATCCTCATATCAGCAAAACATCTCTAAAGACTTTTCTACAATGGCTATCTCAATTCCCATGCATTCTTCAGCCTCCGACTGAAATTGCTCACACCAGGATCACTGATTCATGCTGACAAATCCAAAACACTTTCCGATTCTCAAACTCTCTGCAGTGTTTGACCTAGTGGACTACTCTGTTCTTTACTAATTATGGTCTTTCCTTCGCTTCTGGTTCATCTGAGGATCAATTACAAATAACTGAATCTTAGCCAGGAAGGAATTTAATAGAGGGAATCTCTAACATATAAAAGCACTGGAAGGGCTGTAGTAGCAGCTGGAGGCTGTCTTTTCTTCATCTCCAGTCAGGAAGGAACACTTCCTGGAACAACACTGAAGAACTGGCCTGCTGTGGGAGCTGCTGCCTCTGCCGTGGTTGGATGCTGCACCACGACTTCTGACTCTACACGCCTCTGCTGCTGTCTATGCCAACTCAGTGGATGCTTCATGCCTGCCTCTCTACACTCTCAAAGCTAGGGACTCCCTGGGACCCTTGTTATAATGGTTGCCGAAAACCCTCATGCCTCCATGACTGTGCTTGCCAGGAGATGCAGCAGACACATGTTATGTCCCCCCTTCCAAATCTTGAATTAGTGCATCTGCTTGGGGAAAGCTAGATCATGTGCAGACTCAAGCTGGAGGGGACTCTGGGAAAGATATTCTTTCACTTCTCAGCCTCTAGTGGGCAGTAAGGCACATTGCAAGGGGGCAGGAGTGGAACTGAATGAGCTGCAGCTTCTCTAACAACACCTTCTCGTTTTCGTCCTTCCTCACAGTCCAATTCTTCTCAGTTTCCCTGTTCAACTGACTTCCAAATGTCAAAGGGCCTCAGAGCTTGATCCTGGGTCCCTTGCTCTCTCTACATCCTCTCCTAGTCCTGTGGCTTTTAATCTCCATTTGGATGAGTGATGAGTCCCATTTTTGTGTCTCCAGCCCTGTTTTCCCCTCGAGCTCTAAGACTGCAGTCCAACTGCCCACTTGAATGTCTAAGAAACATATCAAATACAGCATGCCCAAAACAAAACCCTTGACTTCACTGCAGATCTTCCCCATCTCAGTAAATGGTCGTATCATCATCAAGCTGCTTCAACCCCAGATCTAGACTGTTGTTGTTGCTAGCTGCTATCGAGGCAGCCCCTGACTCATGGTGACCCCATGCACAATGGAACAACACGCTACACGGTGGGGTCCTGGGCTATCTCCACCATGGGCTGGAGATCGGACCATTGTGACCCGTAGGTTTCCATTGGCTGATTTTTGGAAGTAGATCGCCAGGCCTTTCTTCCTAGTCTGTCTTAGTCCAGAAGCTCCACTGAAACCTGTTTGGCATCACAGCAACATGCAAGCCTCTACTGAGAGGTGCATTGGTCAAAAATCGAACCTGGGTCTCCCACCCGGAAGGTGAGAATTCTGCGACTGAACCACCACTGCGCTCACTAAAAATCTAGAAGATCTCCTTCGTTCCTTCTTTTCTGTTCCTCTCCACAACTGATTCTTCACCAAGTGCTGTCACTGCTTCCTCCAAGAAGTCACCGCAGTAAAGAGGCTTTTCCTGGCTCCCCATCTCAAGAGATTTCTCCCTTACCCATTGTCCCCCATCATATCAACCTGCTCCTTACATTAAATTATCTTGTTAATTCATATGCTTACTAATTTGTTGTTGGTTGTCTCCCCTTCTAGAATACAGACTTGGTGGGGGCAGGGACATCTCTCATCTGGTTCACCAGATGTCTCCAGTGCTTAGAGCAGGACCCGGCACACAATGGCTGCTCAATAAATATTTGTTGAATGAACAAATGAAAGAATAAATGCATGACTAGATGGTCACTCTAGTCTGGGGGTGGGAGACCCAGTTCATGCTCTGGGCAGTTCTGGACCAGGCCCTGCCATGCTCTGGGCCTCGGGGACCCTTGGCAAAGGGGACCATTGGGCTGGATGATTTCTGAAGACTTTGCAGATCCACATCCTGGGACTCCAAGCAGCAGCTGCTGGAAGAAAAGAAGCTCTTCTCTTTCTCAGCTGTACCCCCGGTGCTTGCAACAGTACTAGGGACATAGTAAAAAAAACCAAACCTGGTGCCATTGAGTCAACTCCGACTCATGGTAATGCAGGTATTACAGAGTAGAACTGCTGCATACAGCTTTCTTGGCTGTAGTCTTTATGGGAACAGATCACCAGGCCTTTCTTCCTCAGTGCTGCTGGATGAGTTTGAATCGCCAACCTTTAGGTTAGTAGTCAAGTGTAAACCGTTTGCACCACCAGGGACCAGGTATGTAGTAGGTGCTCAATAAATACTGGTTGAATACATGAATCTCTCAACATCTCCCTTCATCTGGTAGGGTGGATATGATGGAATGTAAAATCAGGATACTCCAAGTTGCAACTAAAGGGAAGCCTGGCCAGAGGGGACAGAGAGGCCGGCCTGGTGCTGACTGTGCTGGGTTCAGATGGTTCCTCAAGATCCAGGAGTCTGTGCCTTGGGAAGGGTAGCAGCCACAGCCAGACCGCCTTTCCTAACCTGAATGAGCTGTGACCAAAGGCGGGGGAGAAAGGTCCTTTGCCATCCCTTGTATCCGAATTTCTGGTCGCCACAGAAACACCCCTTTCTGGGTTGATGTCCACCAGCTCTGGCTCAACCCTAAGCACCAGCCGTTCTAAATGACCAGGCAGAAGTGCTTGGCATGGCGTCTGGCCTTTGCTTTGAGGTTGGGTCCAGAAGTCCCAAATATATAGGGTGCTGAGAGTACAAGATGGAACTGAAGGGTTCCTGGCAGACAGGGCTGGAGGCTGCCTTCTCAAGTCCCCGCATCTGAGCAGCCACTGAGAGCTAAGGAGGGTGGGGGCACCCATCTACCCTCCTCCCCCAGGCCTTCCTCTGGGATTTGGACATGTTCCTTGGACTTCTTCCCTCTAGACCGTGTCTCATGTTCTTTCTGGGAGGCTAACTCTTCCCAACAGCTTGTCTCCCTGCTGAAGAACTTATCAACAGCTGGAGGACTGGGCAAAGCTTCTGGGGCTGCTCCCGTCATAAACATCAGAGTGCGAGTTTACAAGCGAGAGAGTTATGGGCTTGGTTGAGCTCTCTGGGAAGCTCTGGAACATTATCAAGAGACTCCTCCCTCGGTACCTTTCTCCCCGTCCCCTGCACACTTTCTATCCCTTCCTCTATTCTCTCCTCTTTGGCCTGTGACTGTGATTTTCTTTGAAGGAAGACATTACTTTGCCCCAGGAGACTCATTTATAGCAAAATAAGTGAAAGATCTGTGCATCTGGCCCCACGTGGGGCTCGTTTTCGGGTTATTGCTTTAGCATGCGTTCATCTGGCTTGGCTGAGCTTGGAACTGCTCCCCATAGCCAAGATTACACCTGGTTTCAGCTGGAAGGGAAAGGGCTTCAGCTTTTCATTTTGTGGGCCTCTTTGTTATTATTGGAGCCAAAGTTTGGCCTGGGATCAGACAGGGAAGGGGTTGGGGGCTGGGAATGGAGCTAGAAACCGTGCCAGAGGCTAGGGGAGGAGAAAACCTTCACAGGGCTTTGGACTAGCTACCCATCTTGAGTTTGGGTTCCAGCGAAGCCCAGACTTGAGCTCCTAGACTGACCTGTGGCTGGACAGCCCCTGTGAAGGATGGAGCCTCTGGCATTAGAGTTTGTAGCTGATTTTAGATCCATGAGGGGCCTTTTGAAGGCCCCTTGTGCTTATGGATTGTAAGTGATTCGGCGGCTTAAACGAGAACTGAGTAAAGATGTGCAAAAGCAAAAAGGTTAAGTTCAGAAAACCATATGCTAATTTCCTGAGGAGGGAGATTGCTTTGGGGGATGGTTTATAGGTTAACTATTAATATTTCCTTAAAAGCTGGCTTATTTCTGTCCCTTAATTTTTTTTTTTTTTTTTTGTAGCTTTGAGAAAAACCAAATTACCCTTTAGCACGCCTAAGAGGATTCTGTCTACCGTGTGTTTCAGAATCTTTACGGTGTGCATATCTAGCGAAAACCACTTCCCATAAAAATACCAAGGGAGGCATTTTGATGGGATTTTAAGCTTATTTAAAATTAATTGCAGATTCATTTCACTGCACATTTATCGAGGTTTTTTTTTCTCTTTGATTATTAATATGAAGAAAGGGTGAGGACTCTGCCAAAAGTCTGAGGAAAAAGTGGCTGCTGTAGAGTGTCCAAAATGCAGCAGACATCTGCCTGAGGTATGAGGTTTTCGGCTCACCGAGCTCTCAACTGTCTTTGATTAAATGGGACCAGAGGCATGAACTGAGAGCTTGACCGCTGCGCCATCTATTCTGCTTCTTGCTTTCCTTCTGGCCTTGCTTCCTGCCTGGCCCAGAAACAGCACTGTAATGAGAACACAAAGGGCATGTTTGGAGTCACTGGAGAATCACAATATGGCTGAAAGCAGAGAGTGGACGGTGAAGAGGGGTCTGCTAAGTCTCCTGGGGGGAAAGGGATTATACACTGATTGTCCCCAGGAAAAAGTTACGTAGGGCCCCTCAGCTCTGCTGGGAGTACATGAGGACTCGGAAGTGTGTCTACCAGCAGAAACCATTCGGTCATTGATGTCAGATACATAGATTCATGATGAAGATCTTTGTGAGGATGCAGTTACAATGAGGTATAGTTTCTCTGAACTTCCTTACTTGTCCACTCCCATCTTCCATTGAGAGATGTTGAGTCCTCAAAGATGTATTTGCTGGGGTTTGGTCTTTGTAAGCCTATGAGTTCTGGAGATGAACGAGGTCTTGGTGAGCATCCAACCCACCCTCTTATTTTATACTTGAAACCTAGATGTGCTGAGAGATTTCCCCAAGGTCATGTAGCTGGTTGGGGAAGAACCAGGGTTAGACTCCTGACCTGATTGCTAATCAAGTGATGCTGTGGAAAAGCGACCTCTTAGATTGGAGAGCAGAGTACTGAGCCAGCCCAGAGCTGGGAGCTACTGGGAAAGACTAAAGAGAAGGCATGGCCCCTTCCCATGGGGAACTGGGGGTGTGGGGGTTATGCCTAGGTCTAGTCAGGTGAGATGACTGTTTCCCCGGCATTTCTTATTTTTGTGGCTTTTCAGTTGTTGGCTTAAACCAAAACCCCTTGCAGTTGAGTGGATTCCGACTCATAGTGACCTTTAGGGCCCAGTAGAACTGCCCCATAGGGTTTCCAAGGAGCAGCTGGTGGATTTGAACTGCCGATCTTTTGGTTAGCAGCCAAACACTTAACCACTGCACCACCAGGGCTCCATTGTTGGCTTAGCAGCTAGTTTTCTTATTACTAAGCTGTAATGTAAAGGTTTAGTACATCACAGGCTGTATTAGTTTCTTAGGGAGGCTGTAACGAAGTGCCACAAACTGGGTGAGAAAAACAGAAGTGTATTTTCTCACAGTCCTGGAGGCTAGGAGTATGAAATCAAGGTATGCGCCATGTTGATTTCTTCTGAGGGGCCTGAGGGAGAATCTGTTCCACACCTCTCTCCTAGCTTCTGGTGACGGCAGGTAATCCTTGACATTCCTTGGCTTGTAAATCACTCTAATCTCTGCCTCTGTCTTCACATGGCTGTCTTCTCTCTGTCTCTTCTCCCCTTTTATCAGGACATCATTCAGACTGGAGAGGGCCCTCGCTACTCTAGTACCACCTATGTTAACTGATAACATCTTTAAAGACTCTATTTCCAAACAAGGTCACATTCACAGGTACTGATGATTAGGGCTTCAACATACCTTTTGGAGGACACAATTCAACACATAACAAAGGCCAAGATGTTTATGTGGTCTTTTCTGAGGAGCGTCTCATTTAGTTCTCATAATTCTATGAAGAGAGGCTGTTCTACAGAGGAGGCCATGGAGGCACAGAGTGACTTGAGTGACATGAGAGGGTCTACTCCTATTACCATACCATGGTTCCTGGCCTCCATAAGCCCCTACTCTCTCTGGCATTTCAGCTCCCCTGGTATCAGTGTGAGTCAGACACCGTGTCCAAAATTCTTTGAAAAGTCTGGGTACTCTCCTTTCCCTGTGCACAGTGACCATAGTAACTGACTGCAGGACCCTCTGGGAAGAGATCAGGAGATGGTTGATCATATATGCTTGTGATGGTATTACAGGGTCCTTCTTCTAGGGGATCTGGCCTCCTCTTCAATCAATGGGCCCCAGCTCTGTGAACTGGCTTAGATCTGCAAACTATATGCAGAAGCATTATTTTCTGTTGGGACTGATGATATCAGCTTTTGCTTGCTAGCTGTCCATACTTTTGTTGTGGTTGTTGTTATACAAGTCAGATAACACTCTAATCAGCTGTCTATCATGCCCCTCAGAACAGCACGATCAATTAGCAGTCACCAAGCTCCCAGGCAGGTCATGGCAGCCTGGTGGCTACACCAGCCTTGCTGTCTCTTATTGTAATTATGTCCACTTGCTGATGATGATGAAATACTCTTCCAGGCATCGGCCTTTCTAGGATCCCATCAGCCCCACTGATTCTAGGGATCCCAGTTCTATAGCAGCATCTGTCACTGTTCACCCTGTCCTGCCGAACTTCTCAAAGATGCTGGTGGCCCCTTTCTGGTGTGAACTTTATCGTCTAATAAAGAGAGTGGGCTCTGGCTCCTCTGAGGAAAAAAAGTGAGTTCTGTGCTTTCACAGAATACATCCATTCTAACATTCCCAGCTTCCTGAGAATTCCACTCCTTCCTCAATATCACACCAAACATTCCAGCATCTCCATCTCATGTACTGTAGACCTTCACTGAGTCTAAGCTTGAAGAAGCCATGAACAGCATCTTGGGACTAACTCCAAATTCCTCGCTGAGACACCAGACCCTAAATTATGATATGCTCCCACATCAATAAACGCTGTCCTGTTCTGCCTTATCTTTAGCCACAGCGCTGAGCCCAAACTCTCAAAGGCCACTCCCACACTAGGCCCCATAGTTCCTGTAGCTGTCCATTAGCTTGGTGCTACTGTTCCTTTGGTGTGTAAGCTGCTTCTTTCCAGAGCAGGGGCTGTTTCCCTGCTTGGACTGTGCTGGATCCTGACCCTGGTTGTTGGCCTAAGGCAACAAGCCATGGTGGGGGAAGAGCTTGAAAAGATCAAGAATCATTTTGGGAGGCACCAGTCTTACATGAGGACTTTTCATGGTTCCAGGAATGGGGAGGCTGCTCTTCTCCAGCAAAGGGGAGGAAGATACTTCTTCAAGCCCTGAGGATTCAGGGGAATTGGGCTCACAATTCTCAGGCTTGTTCATCCAAACGTTCCCATTCCAGGTCTCAGGAGCCAGATGAGGTCTGTGGACAACGAACATTCAATGATAAATTCTGATTTAGAGTAACTTGTTTGGTAAGCCCTGTGGGGTGGAGGAGGAGTGCATGGAAGCAGAATGGTTGGTAGATGGTCATGACCGGCCGGGGATGGAGAGGGGGCCTGAGCCTGGGAGTAGCAGGGGAGCCGTCCTGGTGAAGTTGAGTCAAGAGCCTGGGGAAAGGCTACTCAGATCTTGTCCTTCCCAGGTAGCCAACTTCTCCATTTGCCAAGACAAGGGTGTGTGGAGCTATGGGCTTTAGAGAGGAACATGGTTTGGGGGAAAGATGAGGCTGGCTTTGGAAATGCTGATTCTGAGGAGATGCCAGGTTGGAGCTGGAGAAGGGCCTGCAGAGAGGTGAGGCCACAAGGAGGGAAGACGATGCCAGTACTTGCTGGATCTTCCCCTTTCCTATCCCCTAGTCTAGCAGGGAGGTAGCTGTGCATTTTTGTGCCTCCAGGGATCTGTGTGGCCAGGCAGGAGGCAGAAATAGACATAAGGCTTCTGCTCTGCAAAGCTGCAAAGGCGAGTCTGCAGGAGGCTAGAGGGTTTGAGGGCGAGGTTAAAGGAAAGGGGAAGTGGAGGCAGTGTCTCGGGAGAAGCAGGTTGGGATGAGTTCCCTGGCAGTGGAGGCGGGATGTGAGAAAGGCCTGCTCCGGGCAGTGCTGTTGGGAGCTGCCAGAGCCCAGGAAGGACTGGCTTCAGGGTGAATGGGATGCTGGGCTGGGGATCCCATCCTTGGGGGTCCTGGAAATAGCAGAGGCCTCTGGGCATGTCTCAGAGGAAGCCTGTGGGCAGATGACCAAACTCTTCTCCCATCAATCCCAGTTCCTTGGTGCTGCATAAGACCTTATGTGGGGAGGGAACGATACTCCAATAAGGACTGGGGTTAAAATTTCTTCCAGTGTGGGCTGAGGGAAGAAGGTGTGGAGTCTTGGTGATTAATCTGATCTATGGAAAATAAACAGCGATATTCTTTTTTTACCTAAGTTTGTGGACTCAGATTCCTAGATATAAAGGTTATAATAATATTAATTACTATTATAAAAAATACCACCATTTTTTTTTCTGAAATGCTTGATCTGTGCCAATTCTACATATGAATTATTTACTTTAATCTTCACAATAACCTAGTGAGACAGGCATACTACTGATTCATTTTACAGATGAGGAAACTGAGGCTCAGAGAGGTTAAGTTACTTACCCAAGTCACCCAGTTACTAATGGTGGAGCTGGAATTCAAACTCAGTCTTCTACACTTGAAGCCTGTGGTCAAAATCACCATGTTATCTGGTCCCTCCACCCCATCAGCTCTAAGCACTGGCTCCAGGGCTTCCAGTATAGAATATCCCCTTTACATAAAATGCTAACATCATGCCTGGCATACATAAAGGTTAGCAGTATTGTTACTATTTGTCATACTGGTCATGTCTCCCATTTCATATTCTTTCTTGGACATTAAAATGTTTTAAACTACAACGAAATGCTCCCTCTCCATGAAGCTTATCTTTCTCTCAGTTTCACCTGTCCGTACCCAATAGCTGCCTGCCTCCCACCTCCCTAACAATGTGTGCTGAATCTCTGTAGATTCCTGTTGCTTGCCCTGACCTCTGTCCAGCTGCTCACAGACTGTGGGTGACTTAAGCATGACGACAGAATCCATTCTTCCCTGACAGCTCGTGGATGTCCTCCTGGGGCTGAGGGCTGACCCCTGCAGATAAGCACCCACCTGCTCTTTTAGGCAGGGCCACATCTCTTCTCTTCCAAGGTTGGCATGGCTGAACAGGCTCTGGCCCAACAGTTCCTTCATGTAAGACAAGTCCTGAGCAAAAATGTCCTTCCTTTTTCCATCACTATGTAGTTTGGAGCTCTGGTGGTGCAGTGGTTAAGAGCTATGGCTGCTGACTGAAAGGTTGGCAGTTCAAATCCACCAGCTGCTCCTTGGAAACCCCTATGGGGCAGTTCTACTCTGTTCTGTAGGGTTGCTATGAGTCGGAATTGACCCAATGGCAACGGATTTCGTTTTGGTTTTTATGTAGTTTGGTGGCATTGGCCGACCTTCTCTAGTTGGGTTGCCTGGTCTCTCTGATTTTCTTTTCTCCCTCACAACTTCATGGCTAGTGTCTCACCTCTTTTCCCCAACATCTTCAGTATTATGTGGAAGACAGACCGTGGGCTTGGAATGAGACAGTTCTGGGTTTGAATCCCAGGCCCACCACTCACCACTTAAGGTAAGTTATTTAACTTCTCAGAGCTTCAGTTGCCCCATCTGCCAAATGTGCAAAACATGGTGATAATATCCATTTTACAGGGTTGATGTGGAAGTGCCTGGCTCAGTGTCTGGCACATGGTAGGTGCTACATACATGTTAGTTTTCTTTCCTTCTTCCATTATCAGCCATTCTGTGTGGCCACTCTTAGAAGTAAAAGGTTAAAGACACAATGCTTTAACCTAAAGGATGAATCTTTAGTTTTCAGGGCTTCTGAAGGCTGAAAGTGCTTTGGGATGGGCAGGCTTTTGGGCCCCTTCAACTGCCCCTCCCTGCGTGTACTGCTGTTATCCTCTCTGTGATTCTTGGTCATCATAGCCAAACAACCATTCCTCACACTGCACAGCAAAGTGGTTAATTGCTCTGGTTCTGAATCAGAACCTGGGGTCAAATTTCAGCTCTGTCTGGCTAGTGACCTTTGGTGATTTACTTAACCACGGTGACTTCAGTTTTTTCATACTTTAAAAATGGGGATGATAATAATTATATTTACCTTGTGGGGATGTTGTGGAGATTAAATAGGATAATGTATACCAAGCACTTAGCATAATATAAGTGCCCACTAATAGTTAGCTATTAATATCAGTATTGGAATACCTGAAGAACATTAATTATTCCTGCGATTTTAGTACTGTTCTGGGCTCCACATGAGCAAGATAAAAGTGACTTGCTGCCATCCACAGGCTTTGATGTTGGTGAAGTGAAGGGGGCATGAAGATAAGGCAATGAAATCAGTGTAGTATTGCAGGACCTAGGGAGTGAAGGAACTGTGAATCATGGATCCATTCAAAGATGCCTCTGCAGAACCCAAAAGTACTTCCTGACTTTGTTTAACGGAGTTTGGTGGACTAGACACCTGAATGAAATTCTTGAAGAAAACAATGAAAAAAAAAACTGGATAGATTATTTAGGAAGAAAAGTTTTAAACGAAGATCTGAGCTGACAAGAAAATAAGGAATATGCAGAAACAAGACAAAGAAGAGAAAAAGGAGGGGGAGGAAAGAATAATAATAATAGTAGTAATAACAATAGTAAAGTTAGGTTCATAAGCTAGCATAGAAGCAGTTCATCCTGAGGGTATTTGACCTTGAGCTTCAGTTTTTGAAAACCAAATGTGATGTTGGAAATAAAGTCTTGGATTCACCCAGGCTAGTAAGTCTAATAGAGACCCTCACAAAGAACTGGAACTCAAAAGGACTATCTCTCCAGTGTAAGGGTGAATGAGAAACAAATCCCCAGGCAGAAGGAGACAACAAGCAAACTTGCCTTTGCCTGAAAAGACTTAGAATTATATGGAGGGAAAGCATATCCCTTGAGAAATTATAACTACAAATTGGCCTCTTGTTTGTTTGCAGCCCAAATTCATTCTATTTATATGATCTGAAAAACCTCAAATAGAGGATTTAATTTGAAATAGTCTTAGGTTTGTAGTGCCCCCAGACAACTGAAAGAAGCAAGTAAATTACCTGGAGAAATGTAATTTCAATTCAAGACTCAAAGAATTCCCACAGATAAAATTCTAAGGAATTTGTGTTCATGGTCAAAAATCACAAAATAGACATGAAAAAAAGGTACCATGAGCAAGAGCCAGCAGAAAAAAACAGACAGAAGAATTAGACCTGAAAAGAGCTACTTGGAATTAATGGATACAGAATATGAGTATGTTGAATATGTTTATAGAAATAGAAATGAAAATAGGGGCAAAGAAAAAGAGTATTAAAAAAAGACCATGAAGAATTGTAAAAGAACCAAATATAAAACTTCCAGAAACAAACAAACAGAGCAATTGAAATTTAAAATCTCAGTGGATTGAGTATACAGCAGATTAGAAGCAGCTGAACAGAGAATTATGAACTGAAAGATAGATATGAAGTAATTACCTAGAATGTAGCCCAGAGAGAAAAAACAATGGAAAATATGAAAGAAAAGCTAAGCAACATGGAGGATAGAGTGGTCTCTCATGAGCGAAGTCATGCCTGAGAATTTTCCAAAATTGTTAAATGACACCAAAATTCAGGTCTAGGATCCTCTGAATTCCAAGAAGAATAAGAAATTCACCCCTAAACAAACCATAGTGAAAATTTAGAATCCCAGAGACAAAGAAAAGACTATAAAAATAGCCAGAAAGAAGATACATTACCTACAAAACATTAAATTTCTGAGCAGAATGAAAGACAGAGGATGGTAGAAAAATGTGCCAAGAGAAAATAACTGTTAGTTTAAAACTATTAGCCTAACAGTCTCTTTCAAATGGGAGGGAAACATAAAGTCATTTTTAGATAAACAAAAAATGAGAGAATTTAAATCAATAAAGCTTCATTAAAGGAAATTCTAAAAATGTACTTCCCATAGAAGGAGTGTGATCCTACATGGAAGATCTGACATTATAAAAAAGAAAAAAAGCAAGCAAGCAAGCAAGAAAGAAAATAAGAGCCAAGAAAGTGGTAAATTGTAGGTATATCTACATAAACATGGGCTGTATAAAACAATAATACTGCCTAGTCTTTAATTAAAGAAAAAAGTAGGATAAAAGAAATAGATCCCCAAAATGTGTGAGTAGGGAAGAGTGATCAGAGTTAAAATATTTTAAAATCCATAGTGTTCAGAAGTAGGGTAATGATACTGATTAGCTTTAGACATTGTTAAATATGCATGTAAACAGTCTAGAGTAACAATTAAAATAATAGAGGGAAAAAACTGAATGAGGAAAAAACCAGTCAACCCAAAAAATGACAAGGAAATCTAAATAAAAAGAAACAGAAAAAGTATGAAAAATGTGTAGAACAAAATAAGATGGCAAAAATCAAATATGCCCATAATCACAAAAAATATAAAGGAACTAAAATCTATTAGTAAAAGACAAAGATTTTCAGAGTTGAATTTTTTAAATAAACAAAATTCAGTTTATATGCTGTTTACAACACATATCTAAAACATAAGGATACAGAAGAACTGAATGTAAAAGGATGGAAAAAGATATGCCAGGCAAATACTAAGCCAAAGAAAAGAAACAATGTGGTAACATTAATATCAGACTAAATAGTCTTTAAGGTATAAAACAAACAAACAAACAAAAAAACCCCATGTGGAACATGGTGCTAAGGGCATTAGAGTTAAATGTAGTAGGAGTGAAACATCAATTATCTTAATCTCTGGTAACAGAATTCCCCTTAGTGAGACAACTCTCTTTGGAATAATACCTTAGTAAACCACTGGGATAGAAGGTGAAAGTACTTATAGGAGTCCAAGTCATAGAAGTGATGATTAAGTTTGCTGTGCATGAGAAAATGAGAAGAATTTTGGTTTTGCTCCTGAGAGGGTGGGGAGGGAAGATCAGAGGAGAAGGAAAGAAGAAAGAAGATTCGGCAAGAAATGTGAGGCTGGGGATCACATGGATTGATGTGGCCGGAATATATTCCAAGGGAGTGAGGGTGGCTGAAGGACTCCTAAGAATGAGACTTAATAATATTCAGTCTGAACAAATGTGAGATGTTGCAATGTAGCTTCATCTATGTCTTCAGTGTAAAAAATTTTCAGTCAACCCACTTCCCTCTGGAATGCTTTCTGTGAAACTGTGAAAATGGAAGACTGGAGCGTAATGTCAGTGGTGACCATGAGAATGTCACCATGAGAATTGGTAGACTTTGGACTTCTCTTGAATGAAGAAATAGCATTTGTATCAGTTAAGATTGCATTTGGCTGCAAGTAAGGGAAAAACTTCAAACAGTGGTTTAAACTAGTAAGGGGTGGATGTGGCTCAAACTTATCACTGGGGACCAAGGTTCCTTCTTACTACTCCTTAGGATGTAGCTTCTGCCCTCATGGTTGCATGACAGCTGCTGTTCCTCCAGGTATCTTGCCCATGTTCCAGGTAAGGAAACAGGGAGCACAAAAGGTGATATGCATGAATCTTTCCTCTTTTAAAAAGCTTTCCCAGGAGCCTGACCCAGTGACTTCTGCCAGATCTGGGTCACATGGCCCAACTGAACTGCAACACAGTCTGGGAATAGAGTATTTTAGCTAGGCGTATTTCTCCCCTGAACAAAATCAGGGTTCTATCATTAAGGAATATTTGAAGAATGGCTATTGGGTAAGCAATTAGCTGTGTCTGCCACAAAGCTCTTCTGAACTAGAGCTAAGTGGGCTGGGAAATCCCAGCAGACATCTGGGTTATTTGGAGATGAACAAGACAGCCCTTGAGGAGTTCACAATTTACAAGGGAAGACAGACAACTAATTGGAACAACAATATTGAATTACATTTTAATATAATGTAGTTAGGAGAAGCAATAGAAGTAAGCACAGAGGGCTTGAAGGGCACAAGCAAGACAGCTTGGCCGGGGTTGGGGTGGGGGCCTCAGAGCAGAAGTTAGTCACGTGATAGTATATACTGTGTAGAACGGGGGAGAGGGAATTCTAGACAAAGGGAACGTTATAAGTGAAGTCCAGGGGTGTGAATCAGTGTGGCATGTGTGGAACCAAAAGTAGTTTAGTATTATGGGGAATATCAGGTCTAAGGTGGGAAGGGGGCAGGACGTGAGATTGGAGACCTCAGCAAGGACAGATTGTAAAAGGCCTTCTTGCTGGGGGTGGGACCTTGCCTTCATCCTAAAGGCTGAGGTGTTGGGGGGAATGCATTGAAAGAAGGAGCCCTGCTGGTGGAAGGGTTAAGTGCTCAGCTGTTAACCAAAAGGTTAGAGGTGCAAACCTACCCAGCGGCTCTGCGGGAGAAAGAGCTGGTGATCTGCTCCCATAAAGATTTACAGCCTAGAAAACCCTGTGGGGCAGTTGTGCTTTGTTGCATGGGGTCGCTATGAGTTGGAATCAACTCAACGGCATACAATGACAAGAAGCAGAGAATGACCTGGTCAGAACTGTGTTTTGGACATTCTAGCATCAGGGTGGATGGTAGCTTTGCTCAAGCAGGAGGCAGACGGGTCAGAGAGAATGGGAGGGGAGGCAAGGGATGGAGAGAAGAGGCAGCTCTGTGGAATCTCAGGATGTGGAGGGAAGGCTCTGTGCCACCCCCTCCCCAGGTTTCTCTTCTGGGAAGTTCACGGTGAGGCTCTTTAATAATTTAATCCAGGAGGAGGGCAAGGGCTGGGTGGGTGGGTGGGGGCAATGAGATGGAGAGATGAGCTCTTCTCATTTATGTATTGATTTTGGTGGGGGTGGAGCTGGAGAGAAAACTTTAATCAAGGATCTGAACAGATCCTCTCATTTTTAGAAGACATGGGCCCTGAGAGGGGAACGTGGATTTTCTAGGGTCACACAGCTGGCTGGCTGAATTGAGCGGAGTCTAGCTTCCTGACTCCCAGATTGGTGCTGGGTCAGCTCCCCTGCGCTGACTTTAATGCTGTCTGACGCTCTCTTTAGAAAGAACAAGAGTCCTTGTCCTGGGGTGAGAACATTCAGGATTGTCCAGGGAGGGTTTGGGGCTTAGCAGCAACTAGACTTGGTTGTAAAAGTCTGGGTTGAGGGTAGGGGTGGGTCTGGCAGAGGGGCAGAGATGGCTGGGGAGAAGGCAGGGGCAGTGCCACCTGGGCATCAAAGGAAGGTGTGGAAAGATTGGGGGTGGGGGAGGCAAGGCACTGCCAAAGATGTTACCTCATTGCTTGTGGTCCCCCCAGCCTCTTGGGAAGTTGGGGGTCCCCAATCTGTGGACTGAGTGACACACAGGTGACCAACGGGTCCCTTTCACCCAGGTTTCAGGTTGTCCAGTCCAGCCTTGAACTCAGAACCTCTTGACGCTAAAGCCTGCGTTCATTGGTCCAGCTTCTCTCGGCTGTCCTCGCCAACCCGGTTCCATTTCTTTTGCCCGCTGGTGGGTGGGGCCCACCTCCGCTGGAAAGGGAACGCTCGATCGGTCTGCAGGTGGCGCTGCGGACCCGAGCAAAGGCCCACCAGACGCGGTGGGCTCTCTCTAGATCCGCGCGAGACCTGCTTGCTGAACCGCGGCGCATCAGGCGGTAACTGGGGGGAAGAGGGCATCGTAATGAAAGGGTTTCCAGACTTCAGAGGAAATTCCCAGAAGCGCGAGAGCGGTGAGGGCCCCCCGGGCTTGCGCGTTCAGCCGCCGAAGCGCAGACTTGGAGCCTCGGCAGAGACGGGGAGCAGCCCGGGGGCGCGCGGCGTTGGCGGCCCAGTGCAGACGCTCCCAGGAACCGTATTTGCTGTCGCTTTCCTTTCTTTGGTGGGGGCAGAGGTGTCTCCCCAGCTTTCTGAGGGTCTGTGATGGGAATCGCGAGGCTCTGCCAGGCGCGTCTTTCCTCTGGCCACCCGTCCCAAGTTCTCGTGCTCGCGGGCCAAAGCCAAGTTTCTCACGGAATCTGCCCAGACGATTCACATAAAAGGCCAAAGTCACAAGTGATTCCAGTTAGGAGAGAATTGCAAACGAGTTATGACCGTGCTTTGCTGAAAAGCAGGATCCAGGTATCCGGGTGGAGTTTGTTTGTTTTGCTTTGGGGGGAAAAGGTCAAGAGGTTTGTTGCCCCTTGCTAGCTTGGGCATATTCCTCCTCTCTTGAGGCTCAGTTTCCTCATCTGTAAAATGAAGTGGTGGGACTAGGGCTGTGCCTTTGATTTCTGACCTTCTGAAGTTCTGGGAGTGGTGTAGTCACAAGCCCCCTCCCACATCCTTTGAGGTGAGGCCACGTGTTTCAGCAGGATGATGGGGGCACTTCTGAGGTTTTCTGGAGGTTTTTCTAGCCTAGTTGTGGGAGTGGGGAAGTGGTGCTGATGTCCGGCTTCAGAGGGAGCAACCCCAGATTCAGACACTGAGTGTTCTGTGCCTCACGGATGAGGAAATGGAAATGATGGCACAGTGGTTACTGTCTAAGGACCTGACAAATAAAAACAACCAAAAGAGGGACCAAAAGGTTCTACTCTCCTTGCTTGGCCCCTATCCTGAGGTTTCCTTGGAACACCCAGCTGCAGGCCCCTGAGCCTCGTCACCGTCATTGCTATGGCAAATGCTTGGGCACTGAGCTGGAGTGGGACCTGTGAGATGGGGCTGGGAGCCTCTGTCACTGCCACCCTCCCTCCCTATGCTGAGGCCCAGGGTGGAGGTGGCTAACTGAGTCAGCCAGGTCACCCAAGGTCAGGCGAGTCTGGGGACTTTGATAAAGTTGCAGGGGAGGGGGGCGGGTGTGAGCTTGGAGAGCCAGCCTCAGGGTGGGACATACTTCTTATCAGAAAAGCTGAGTCAGTGAACCTAGAATCTTCTTCATGAGAGAGCTGAGCTTCCGTCTGCTGGAGATGAGGTCTTTATTGAGACACTAGGGACATATCCCAGATTCTAACACTCAATCTTAATTATACGTAGTTATTATTCAATTATAGGAGCCCTGGTGGTGCAACAGTTAAGTGCTCAGCTACTAACCAAAAAGTTGTTGGTTTGAACCTACCCAGCGGCTCCACAGGAGAAAGGTCTGGTGATCTGTTCCTGTAAGGATCACAGCCTAGAAAACCCTATGGGGCAGTTCTGCTCTGTCACATGGGGTTGCTATGAGTCGAAAATTAACTCGATGGCACCTAACAACAACAACAACATTATTCAATTATTATTATTAGCACCTCCCTTTTATCAAGTGCTTCCTGCAGTATCTCCATCAGTCTCCCTAACAATCTATGAGGTAGGGGCTGTTGTTATTCCCATTTTATGGATAAGGAAATTGAGGCTTGGAGTCGTGAAATTACCTTACTACCTCCCCTGTGCCCATGCTCACCTAGACAGCACACCCACAGCTCATGTTGAGCCTGGCAACAACCTGGGAGTTAGGCGGGGCATTCCGTTGATGTAACAAGGAAAGTGCTCTTGAGAGTGGGTGTCTCTTGCCTCCGACACACAGTATGGATCAAAGGTGGGCCTTGAACCTGAGAGGAAGTGGCCGTGCAGATGAGGTATGTCATTGGGCCTCTTTGTGTGGGCCTTAACCTGCTCCTGCCCATAACCAGTAGCCCGGGTGCTGCCCAGCTCATTCAGCAGGTATGAGTACTGTAGACCTAACTCCTGCCACGTGGCTGAATTTCAGACTAGTGGAGTTGGAGGGGAGTTTGGTTTTGAAAAAGAGGTCCAAGGAGAGGGCCTTGAGCAGACGTTGGAACTGTAAGGTGGAATTAGGTATCAAGCCCCACCCCAGCATGCTTTTGTTTTTACCCTCTAACCTGGTACATGCTCTTGTAGAATTTAGCCTGGGCTGAGTCATCCAAACTGAGGTGTGATCTGAAGGCCAACTCAACCCAGAAACCGCCGCAATCGAATGAGCCCCTTCTCTCACTCTCCCAGAAGCTTAGTGGGATGTGTGTTTGTGGGCAAGGTAGGTGGGGAGGCAGGTCCGCCGGGGCCTGAAGAGGCCATTTCCAGAATGGCCTATTCATCCCCATCCTCCCACCTGCCAACATGTCAGAAGGAGGTCTCTCTGCTTGAGCTCAGAAACCAGGTTTGGCCCCAGTGAAGGACTGGAATTCCATCCCAAGGGAAGACTAAGAACCTTCCTCTACCACCTCAGCTGGGTGTGGTATTAGCTAAGCCAAGCATGAACAAGACTGGAAGCAATTTCTCTCCCTAGCCTCTAACGCTTTGCAGCTCTTTTCAATCAACCATTTTAACTGTTCCCGCAAATGTGGTCCTTACTGTTTAGGTTGAGGGCATTGGTGATTCAGTGTTAGAATTCTCTCCCTCTAAATGGGAGACCTGAGTTCGATTCCCAACCAATGTACCTCATGCACAGCCACCACTCATCTGTCATTGGAGGCTTGCGAGTTGGGATAACGCTCAACAGGTTTCAGCAGAGCTTCCAGAGTAAGATAGGCTTAGGAAGAAAGGTCTGGAGATCTACTTGTGAAAAAAACAGCCAATGAAAACTCTGTGGATCACAGTGGTTCAATGTGCAACCAATCTTGGGGATATAGAGAACTGGATAGCCTTTTGTTCTGTTGTGGGTGGGGTCACTGTAAGTCAGGGGCCGAGTCAATGGCAGCTAATAGCAACAACAGTTTAGTTTGGATATTTGTCCCAACTCCTCCTCCCTTTGAGGCCCCTCCTGGCTCCACTATTCTGGACCTCATTTTGAACTCCTTGAAGATGCTTCTGTTCTGGCCCTGACGACCCTCGAATGGTAAGGCGTTTTGGATTTTCTACCCGTTGTATAGTGTCCACTACGGAGAAACGGCCACATTAATCAGAGTATGCTAGTGTCACTATAAGTAGGAATTGACTTGATGGCAATGGGTTTGGGTTTCATTTTAGGCAGTGCTGAGCTAAGCTTCGGAAGGATGAGGTAGATCCCTGTGGATCCACATGAACAGATCTCCAGATATATTGTGGAATAAAAAAAGCAAATTGCTAATGGAGGACACATTTATTTACAGCAACAACAATAAGCGTGCAAGTAAAACTCCCCCCAACACACGCTATTGGGCTTTCTTTGGGCACATGTACGTGGCACATGAAAAGAAATGGAAAAAGGGTTGGAAGCATACTCAGGAACCTGCAGAGGGATTGCCTCTGGGGAGAGGAGTGGAAAGGACTAGAATTCAGGTTGGTACAGAAGGACTTTAGCCTTATCTGTAATATTTTAATTTTTTGTAAGAATTCGTTGTATAATTAAAAATGCATATTAAAAAAAATTGGTGGTTGTTGAGTTGTCCCAAATTACCTGTTTTAAGCTGGAAGCTGGCGATCTGCATCCTGGAGAGTGTGCTGGCCTCTGGCCCTCATGGAAACCCCTGACATGTGCAGAACACCTTACATACCAGGCGCTTTACCTGTGTGAGCTCATTTGTCATCAGCCAATCCGAGGTGCCTGTGGCAGGACTTTAGGGCCTTTGATCTAGCCCCTCTCAGCTCATGCCTTTCCAGACTCTGGACCCAATTTCTTTAGCCTCTCCACAGATGGTAGCCCCTCGCCCTGCCGCGTTTTGTGGTTCATCTCTGACAGCCCTGACATTAGTATTCTCATTTTCTCTCTCTCTCTCTCTGCAGAAATCACGGCTGCACCCATGGGTTGGACTGTGTTTAAGGAGAAAGGCATATTCTGTGTTGTTTCTATTCCATTTCCTGAATCTGCCTAGAGTTTGGTTCCTTTTTTTTTTTCTTTAATTAACAAGAGAATGTGAACTTTTTATATTCAATGCTCTTTAAATCTGTTTGTTTAGACATAAACTTAAGTCAGCAAAACTTCCTGTCAAGAGTGCCTTTCTGCAAGGGGGGTAATTATTGCACAACTCAGAGAATGGAATCACTGTCACTGAATTGTACATGCAGAAGCTTGATTTGGTGTAGTTTTGCTGTGTATATTCTCAACAACGAAAATAAAATAAATTATTAAAAAAATTAAAATGAGCCATAAAGTTAAAATTAAAA
>NW_004443966.1:16156787-16206998 GCF_000243295.1 Trichechus manatus latirostris | reverse complement strand
AAAAAAAAAAAAAAGAGTGCCTTTCTGCTTCTGCCAGCCACCAGGGATGGAAAAGAATTGTCTGGGGAAAGATGTGCCAGGACTAGCCAGCTTTTGGTTAGAGATGGAGCCATCCTTGAACAAGTGGCCCTGTCCCTGCAGCATGGCTCTGTCTGCCCAGGCACCATCCCCCTGCCCCCCCTTGGGGGTCCAGAGCTGAGGCAGGGAGGTCACCGAGTTGGGTTCATCTTTTGAGGCCATGGATGCCCCCTGGACTGGGAGTCACAGGAATTTGCTTGAGCCTCACTCACTTACTTGTTCTTCAGATATTTATTGACCATCTACTGTGTGCCTGGAACTGTGCCAATCACAAAGTTCTGCTGCAGTGTGGACTTGGAGCCCATCCACCTCTTTCTGTCCCTGTGGTCACTCCTTAAGCCAAGCCACTGTCACCTCTCTCTGGACCACTGCAGCAGTGTCCAGCTGTGTCCCTCTATTCCTTCATCCCCTCCCCAGCCAGAATGAGCTTTCTAAAACAAATCTAATTTTTCTCCTCCTTTGCTTAAAACGCTCAGTGACCTCCCATTGCTCTAGGGTCAAGACCCAATGCCTTAATATGGCCTACAGAACTGAGATTGGTGTGACCCCCGCTTACGTCTTCAGCATGTGTGCTCCGGCTACACTGAACATCTCTCAGGCCCCAACCCTCATGCTCTGATCTCTGAGCCTTAACACATGCTGTTCCCTTTGCCTGGCATCGTTGTTGCTGCTGCTGTCAGGTGCTGTTGAGTGGGTTCCCACTCATGGTGGCCCTGTGTACAACAGACTGCAACACTGCCCCACAACAGCATACATTTGCTGAGCTCTTTCTTACCTTGCCATGTGCCAGGCACCCTGATAAGCAGTTTTTCAGGCTTATCTAATGAGAAGCAATTGTGGTTCAATGGTAGAATTCCTGCCTCCCTTGCTGTAGACCTGGGTTTGCTTTTCGGCCAATGCACTTCATGCACAGCCACCACCTTTCTGTCGGTGGAGGCTTGTGAGTTGCTATGATGCTTAAGTGGTTTCAACTGAACTTCTAGACTAAGATGGACTAGGAAGAAGGGCCTGGCAATCTCCTTCTGAAAGTCGGGTAATGAAAATTCTATGGATCACTACAGAACATTGTTTGATCCACAGCCAATCATGGGGATGGTGCAGAAGGGCAGCATTTCGTTCTGCTGTGCATGGGCTCCCCATGAGTCGGGGCTGACTCGAGAGCAGCTCACAACATCCCCATCTCATCCTTAACCTCTCTTTGAGATGGGAGACCTTTGTCTCCATCTTACAGATGAGAAACAGCCTTAGAGAGGCAAAAAACGTGCCCAAAGTCATGTAGCTAACGGATGATAGAGCCAGGATTCACACACCAGCTATCTGACTTCAGAGCCCACACCTTACCCACCGAGAAAGGCAAGGTGTGTCTGTCCGCTTCACGATTATATCCTAGTTCCGAGCAGAATGCCTGCCACCCAGTAGGAACTCAATAACTACTTGCTGAATGAATAAATAAATCAAGAGATGCTCAGCAAGTGTGGTCCCTGCATGGAGTCGTTCCCTTTAAATGCAGTGAGGGTGAGCAGAGCTGCATTATCGATCCACGTTGGAAACCACTGGTGTGTATAAGTAAGACGATCTGAAGACTGTAACCAGGGAGACACCAGTGTGGCTGTCCGAAGGGCCAGGCTGGGCTGCATGGCAGATGGGATTTGATAAGATGGGGTGGGCACACAGAGAAGGTTCTGGAGTCCAGCGTGGGGCTGGGGCCTCCAGGACCAGACCAGGAAAGAGGTGTCTTGGGCTTCTCAGGTTTGCAGAGACCCAGTAAGGCCAGAAACAGCACTTGGTATAGAGAGAGCGATGGAGGAGAATCAGCCCATGAGACCTGAGTTTACTTTATGCTCTCCAAAGTAGGATTGCTGCTGATGGCTTAAATCAGTGGTTCTCAACTGGGGGACGTTTTGTTTCTCAGGAACATCTGGCAATTTCCGGAGACATTTTTGGTGGCCACAACTGGGAGGCGCTACTGGCATCTAGTGGGTGGAGACCAGGGATGCTGCTAAACATCTTGCAATGCACAGGGCAGCCCCCTAACCGCCAACAAAGAATGATCCAGCCGAACATGCGAGCCAAGGTAAGAATCTCGTATTTAAACGGCGGAGTGAACCTGGTGAGTAAGTGACGTTGGTGGGAGTGCCTTCTCGGACGGCCTTTAGCTCCTCTTTAACAACACAGCCTGTGACGGAGAGAGGACCCGAGGGCTGGGGGGTGACAGATACCCCTCTGCCCCCTCCCCAGAAAATGTTACGAGGGACGTGGCTCCTCTCTGTGGTTTCCACCGCCCCGCTCCATTTCTCACAGTTCTGCTATCACTTCAGGATCAAACGTTGGGAACATTTGGTGGCCATATTGGAGAAAAGTGAGGTGGGTGGGCCTCAGATGTGTGTGCTTGACTCACTTTCTCCAGGGCACTCTGTGGGGAGAGCAGTCACACTGCTCATGACTTTGGGGCTTGCTGCCAGAAGGGAGTGGGGTTAGAATGGGGGGGGAGGGAGAACTCGTTGGAGGAGCATCATCGGGATTTGTCCAGGCAAACCATGACACTTGCCTTCCCCAGTGACCTGCTCCTGGTGGCCCAGCCCCTTCTTTGCGGCCTGTGCGCAATCATCCTATAAACATGCCTTGAGCGCTTCCCTTGTTCTGGGGATATCGTCAGGGCTGCTTTGGTCGTGGGTTGGCTCCATTCCAACTCATAGCGACCCTGTAGGACAGAGTAGAACTGCCCCATAGGGTTTCCAAGGCTGTGAATCTCTATGGAAGTAGACTGCCACGTCTGCCAGCTGCTGGTGAGTTTGAACCACCAATCTTTCGGTTAGCAGCCGAGCACTTAACCATTGTACCACCAGTGCTTGTAAAGAACACCTAATCCCTTAGGAGAGAGTTATGGTTGTTAGGTGCTGTTGAGTTAATTCTGACTCTTGGTGACCCCATGTGACAGAGTAGAACTCTGAGTAGAATCTTTAAGGGAGCAGATAGCCAGGTCTTTCTCCCTCAGACCTGCTGGGTGGGTTCAAACCACCAACCTTTCGGTTAGCAGCCGAGAGCTTAACCATTGTGCCACTGGGGCTCCTTTACAAGAGAGTAGAAGTCTCTCTTCCCTCCTGTGTTAGTTGGGGTTTTACAGGAAGCAGACCCCCAAGACAGAATTAGATGAGCCAAAGATTTATTGGGGGGAACACCTGTGAATGATAAAGGGAAAGGAGCAGGGGCAGGCAGGGGTCTGACCCCTGTGAAAGAAGAGAGGGAAGGAAGGAGGAAGTCTCAGGTCACAGTCCCACTCTGAGAGTCCCAGCAGGCCAGTTGCCCCTCAGAGGAGCCCTGCCTCCCGCATGAATGGTACTAGTACCCTGACACCGCCTGGGAGCAGCCCTGGGGAATAGTGGCCCCAGCACAAACTGCACAGGGGATCTGGAGGAGTGGTCCCTAGGGCTGCTGGTTAACAGGACTCTCCACAACCAGTTCTAAAGGCAGTCTGAACAATGCACTTTCCTGGCGGCCACACCTCCCATGCCTGGCTTGCTGCATGGGATGCTGGGGAGAAGGAGCACCAGTCTGCCCACCTCCACCGCTCCCTGTCCACCATTACCTCCTCAGTGCTGAGACCTCTGCCAATATTTTCAATGCACTCCAGCCCTATCGCTTTTGACCTTCACAATCACCCTGCAAGCTACTCAAGGAAGAAATGACATTTCTGGTTTTACAGATGAGGAGACTGAGGCCCGGAGGCGTTAGATGGGTTATTCATTGGCTGAGCACCTATTACGTGTCAGGTGCTGTTCTAGGCACTTGGGATACATTCATGAATAAACTAGACAAAGCTCCCTGCCCTCAGGGCACTGACATTTTAGCAGGAGAGACAGTTAACATAGTAAGTTAATTAAGAATTTGTAAGAAGGCAGTAAGCGTGATGCAGAAAAGAAGACACTCAGGACTTTCCTTAGGGATCCGGCATGCTGGGGATTGGGGAAGAGCGCTTTTAAACAGGATGATGGGGAGGGGGGCTCTGAGGGCTCTGACAGAGGGGTGGCATGATCTGACTCAAGTTTTAATAGAAGCCTCCACCCAGCGGTGCCTTGGAAGAAAGTCCTGGCTATCTTACTTCTGAAAGATCAGAGCCATTGAAAACCCTATGGAGCACACTTCTACTTTGACACACATGGGGTTGCCATGAGTTGGAATTGACTCGATGGCAACTGTGCTTTTTTTCGTTTCTTTTTGTTTTTCCTGCCTCCTAACTCTCTGGCCTCCAATCCATTTGGCCAAATGGATTTTCTTAAAGCACTCTTGTCACCTGTGGGCTTCCTGGGTCACAGGCTGCCCCTTGCTCATTTTTGTACTGCCGAGGTTTGGGGACAGAGCAGACAGTCCTTGTTTGGTGAACAGAAATAAGCCATTAAAAAAAGTCTATTTGCTTTTGTTTATGCCTTCTTGGCGCCCTGGTGGCACAACAGTTAAGCACTCGGTTGCTAACCACAAGGTTGGCGGTTCGAACCTACCCAGCAGCTCTGTGGGAGAAAGACCTGGTGATCTGCTTCTGTAAAGATCACTGTTGAGAAAAACCTATGGGGCAGTTCTCCTCTGCCACATGGGGTCGCTATGAGTCAAAATACACTCAGTGGCACCAAGCAACAACAATACCTTCCATTTGGTGTTCTTTTTCTTCCTTTCATGCCATGCCCTGGCCCCCCTTCCCACACACTGGTCCTCACCTTTTACTCTCCTCCTGAGGTGCTGGTCCCTCCTGGCACTTGACCCTGGAATTGCTTCCACAAACATCCACGCTATGGCCTTGCCCCTTTTGCAGGCAGCCTCTGCAGGAAGCCTGGACACCCCCTCTTCTCTCCTCTTCTCAGAAAACTGGAAAGCCACTGAAGTCCGAGCTCCTGCCTGCTCCTGCCATGACCCTGAAGTCCAGCTCCACTGCAGCTGCCTCCAGCAGAGCTGTCTATCTGCAGTTCTCTCCTCCCATCAGCGGCCCTTCACCCTCATCAGGTGGTTGGGGACTACGGCCCACCCGCCAGGCTGCCTCCTCATCCCTCCTTTACACTTTGGCTTGAGCATCCCTCCCACCCCAGTGCCTTTTCTTTCCCTTTAGTCCAAACCAAACCTGCCCAGTTTGCCAGGCTCAACCTGACTCCCATTTCTTCCAGAATGTCCTCCCCGCTGCTGATGTTCCTGTCGGCACCTGTTGGAATTTCTGTTCTACAGGGACAGTGCCACAAGTCAGCACCTCGCTGTGGTCCAGTTCTCCCATTGCTGTGATTTTGTTTCTTAAACTAGATTCCCAGTTCCTTGAGGGTCAGAACAATGACAAATGAGTTCTTCCTCTGTCCCCCCTTCCATTCATCAGGTATCAGGTTTGCCAGTAGAAGCTGGGAGAATGTTCTTCCAAATTGGTCCCCTCTGTAGCCCTGGCTGGGCCCTAGGTTGGTAGAGTTTTTTTTTTTGTGTGTGTTTGGGGGTGGGGTGTCTCCACCTGGCCTGATCTTGCCGTTTTTCTTCTTTCCCTGGGTGGCTGAGGGTGGGTCTCAGTGGCCTCCAGCACCCCCCTTCTCTGACTTCCCCAAATTATCCCCATTTTCAGTGCCTTGATTTACAGCAAGCGATCAATGACATGAAATAGCCCCAAACGGGACTATTCTCCAGGAAAATGTTTGACCAGGCTCCAAAGAGTCAAAAAGATAGCATTCTAATGGTCACATTTCATGCATGGCTAGATCCTGCACTGTCCAGTACAGTAGCTACTAGCCATGGGTGGCTATTTAAATGGAAATGAACTAAAATGAATTAAAGTTAAAAATTAGTTCCTCAGTCACAGCCACGCTTGAAGTGCTCAATAGCCACATGTGGCTAATGGCCACCATATTGGACTGAGCAGATATTGACATTTCCATCATCACAGAAAGTTCTATTGGACAGCGCTGAGAGCAGAGAAGGCGTTTTTAAAGCAGGTGTGGGGTGGTATGGAGAACTTCCTTTCAGTCCTGAATCACCCAGTGAAGTGCCTGTCTTCTTGCTCAAGGGAACGGCCAGGCCATCAAAGCTTTCCCTGTGCATGGGAAGGACAGGAGGCCCTCTCAGCCATACCTGTCACTACAGACGCCCCTGCAATGAGCATGGCTCTGAGGTCACACAGAAGCATGGTCTTGAGGGTAATGAACAGGCCCCTGGCATCTCCCAGGTCTGGATCCCCGCCCTCTGGCTCTGGGAACACCCCTTGCATGGGGCCTTTGAGAGGCCAGAGATGCCCACTCATGGAAAAGAACCAAGCAGAGCCCCACCCCCACCCCCCCTGCATAGCCTTCCAAAAGGGAGGCCTGTTCTGCAGTGGCCTGGGTGCAGAATTCCTAATGCACCCAAAAATCAACACTGCAGCAATCAGTATCAATTATTAAGCAGAAAACCCAAGCAGAGCCTGTAGAGCGCTGGAGCGTGCAGGAGAAGAGGAGGGGGAGAGAGTGCCAGGGCGCAGGGTGAGGGTGGAGAGGCCTGGGCACTGGGCAGAAGGCTCAGGAGGCCACCGAGACCAAGTGTTGACCCTCCAATGTGGGGACCAGACACATAGAGCCTCAGAGTCAGGGAGTGAGCCGTCTCAGCCTACCCCTGCAGCTGAGTGTTTGGAGAATGGTGCTCTTCCTTTAAGAAGGCTTTTGGTAAACCTGAGTGCACCCAGGCCAGGGAAGCCACGGTGCTGAGGAACTTGGAGCTCAGGCCTGATGGGAAGGGTGTTGAGGCCTGGAATGTTCAGCCAGCAGATGAGATGGCTCAGAGGACATGGGTGGAGGGCATGGCAGTGTCTTTGATAATTTGAATGGCGGTCGTCTAGAGCAGGGGTCAGCAAACTTATTCTGTAAAGGAACAGACACTTTAGACTTCATGGGCCGCATAGTTTCTGTTGGAACGTCTCATCTCTGTTGTTGCAGCATGGAAACAGCCATAGGCAACATGTAAATGGATGGATGTGGATGTGTTCCCATAAAAAGTTGTTTACAAAACCCGGTGGCAGACTGTGGACTGTAGCGTGTGGACCTGACCCTGGGCTAGAGCCTTGTCCTCAAAGTGTGATCCTCAGACCAGCAGAAGCATCGGCATCACTTGGGGGCTTGTGAGAGATACAGAGTCTCAGGCCCTACCCCAGACCTATAGAAATATTCCTGCATTGTAATAGATCCCCAGGTGATTGCAGTGCCCATGGAAGTTTGAAAAGAGAGTTTTAAGTAGTTATGGGAGGCCACAGTCACAATCAAGAACAAGGAGTAGAAACAGCAGGAAGTGAAATGTCAACTGAATATAAAGATGAACTTTCTACCAAACGGAAACCCATTGCTGTTGAGTCAATTCCGACTCATAGTGACCCTATAGGACAGAGCAGAACTGCTGACCTTTTGGTTAGCAGCTGAATGCTTAACCGCTGCACCACCAGGGCACCTCTAGTGAACAGAGCTGTCCGGAAATGCAGCAGGAAGCTGTCTCTGGAGGAAGTGGGCACCCCACCACTGAGATGTTCAAGTTTAGGTAGTTTAGGGAGGGCTCGGGCAGGAGAGCATCACTGGGAGCCGAGGGACCTGGGTTTGAATCCTGGTTGGTCAAGAGGATGTCTCAATGATCTTTATTTTAGATTCTTTATCTGTAAAATGGGGTAATAATGGACCTCACAGGGTTGTCCTGAGAATTAATTCAATTAAAGTACTTGGAGCAGCACTTAACCCACACTAAACACTCAATGTTAGTTGTTACTATGAAAAACCAACCAACCAACCAACCAAACTCATTGCAGTCGAGTTGATTCTGACTCACAGAGACCCTATAGAACAGAGTAGAACTGCCCCATGGTGTTTCCAAGGCTGTGATCTTTACGGAAGCAGCCTGCCCCGTCTATCTCCCATGGAGCAGCTGGTGGGTTCAAACTGCCGGCTTTTTGGTTAGCAGTCAATCGCTTTACCCGCTGTGCCACCATGGCTCCTCAGTTATTACTATAAATGACATAATTTTGTAGTATCAAAAAACAAAAAACTCATTGCCGTCGAGTTGATTCTGACTCATAGACACCCATATTTTAGGTGGATCGGGGACTGTGATTGACTGTGTCCCCCCAAATTTATGAAGTCCCTAACCCCTGGTATCTGGGAATGTGACCTTGTTGGGAAATAGGGTTTTTCAGATGTTGTCAGTTAATGTGAGGTCACACCAGAGCAGCGTGAGTCCTAATCCCATCTGAGTGGTGTGCTTATAAAAGAGAATAAGAGACACAGACAAAGAGACAGAGGGAAGATGGCTGTGTGATGACGTCGTTATGCTGTAGCTACGAAAAGCCGGGAGAGACAAGAAAGCTTCTTCCCCTAGAGCCTTCGGAGAAAACACGGCCCTGCCGACACCCTGAATTCAGACTCCTAGCCTCCAGAACTGTGAGCCGGGAGAGACAAGAAAGCTTCTTCGCCTAGAGCCTTCGGAGAAAACACGGCCCTGCCGACACCCTGAATTCAGACTCCTAGCCTCCAGAACTGTGAGACAATAAGTTACTGTTCTTATAAGCCACCCAATTTGTGGTATTTTGTAATGGCAGGCCTAGGAACCTAATACAGGGACCAAGCTTTGTACCTAAGTTCTCTTTATTCCAACTCTGAGACTGGAGGCAGATGAGGAGAGGATTTGGGGAATAACAACCATAGCCAGTGATTTTTGAGTATTTAATATGAGCCAGGCATTATGCAAGCATCAGTTAATGACACTCAAATTACTTTCAGATCCTTGTTGGCCAGTGAGAGCAGATAGACTCTAATCTATTACTGCCCGGACAATCTGTGTGGTTCAGCTTTCGTAAGTTGAGCAGAGTCCAGAGATGATGTGCATGGTGTAGTTCCCAACAGATTCATGCTGCTGAGGGACCAGAACTCCCTAGAGCTGGTTCTCAAAGAGATGCCTGTTCTGGCCAAGTCACTAGTTCCAGTCTCAAGATGGCTGGGGCTAGAACACTTTATTGCAGAAAAACATGTGCCACTCTGGCCTCCAATCACATGTGTGTGGAGGTACCCAAAGATTTAATGCTCCTTCTGGCTTCATTTTTGTGTGTGTATGCTTAGGATCCCCATCTATAGTTTTGGTAGAGAACACAATTTTAGTGATGGATCTTGATTTGGATTCTTGCTTCATAGCTGTCTGGTCAGGGGCCAGCCTCTTGACCTCTCTGAGTCTTGGTTCCTTCCCTTATAAAATGGAACAATAATACTGCGTGCTTTACAAGGTCATGGTGATGATTTAGTGAGAACGGATGTAAGAGTGCTTTGTGAACTGCCAAGAGCTGTACAAGTGTTGGCTGTCATTTTGATGAAACCTGCAAGCCTCTGGAAGGCCCCTCCTTCCCCCATTGTGCTTGTTGTATAATAAGAGGTCAATACACGCTTCTGGAATGTGAGAGGAACAAGGATCTTTTCCTGCAGGCTGGGAAGAAAGGGGCAGCTGCTTCAGAATTGGGGGTGGGGGAAATGCCCCTCCCTGCCCTGGTGGCGCAGTGGTTAAGAGCTCACCTGCTAACCAAAAGGTCAGCAGTTTGAATCCACCAGCCATTCCTTGGAAACCCTATGGAGCAGTTCTGCTCTGTCCTATAGGGTCGCTGTAAGTTGGAATCGACTTGACAGCAACGGGTTGGGTTTGGTTTTAGTGGCAGGTCTACCCACCTTTCTTCCTGGTAACAGCCTTGGCTTTGCTTTGTGGAAGCAGACACGGGTTCTTATCTTCCCAAAGAAACCTTTCAAAAGACAACACACTGAATTTTTTATGGTGGATGTGTACGTTTTAGTTTTAAGAGGTAGGTGGGAAAGAAAGTAAAGGCTGCCCTTTGTACCCCAGGGCAACACTGAGCAAAATGTGGGGAATCATTTCTTCCTGCTTAAAATGCCCTCCTCTAGCTCCCTCCTGTCCTCCTTCTCCCCCATCATGTAATTTTTGGTGTGCTCTGGTTAATTAATTTAAAGTGACGATAGTCCCAGATGAAGCTGTAAATTGGTTTCAAATGGTACAGCCAGGCCACCCACTACTGGAAGATCATATTGCAGTGACAACATTAAAAGCTGAACGACCCTCAACAAGGGGGGAGACGGGGAGAATCCTAAAACCTCAAATAAAAACACATTTCCAGCTCTACTCCTTGCCTCAGCCCTTAAGAAAGTGGAAACAGATGGATGGTGGCTTTGATAATGAGAGAGGCAATCAGCTTTAGATTAAAAAAAAAAAAAAGCCCTAAACTCTACCAAAAAGGGATGGGTCTGACAGTAAAATCCCAGACACATAACGTTCCATTTAAGAGGCTATTGACATATTAGCCGGGAACAGAGGGGGTTCTGAGAGAGGTCAGTCCTTCTCTCCTGGAACACTCTCTGTTGTTCCCTTGCCTCTGAAACCGGAGCACTCAGATCCCTAATTGAAAACACTGCGGTGTCTTTGGATGTTAGCGATGGTCAGATTTCCCCTGGAAATCACTAAGTGTTCTCGGGAGGGTTGGCTGCTGCCTGCTGCCAGATTCTAGAGTGAAGAAAAGACATTTCTGTTTTTAATTTAACTTAATTATTTTTTAGTTGGTAGGGGCGGTGAGGCGTCATTTTTGGGAGGATGAGATACGAGGAATAAAGAGAAGCAGTTCTATGTCAAGAGAAAAGAAGACTAAGGCTGAAGTCATGAGACCTGGGCTCATGCCACAACTTGGCAACCGACAAGCTGTGTAACTTGAGACCAATCCTGACATTTCTTTGTCTATAGAATGGGGATGAAAAAGCCTACCTTAAGGGGAGACAGGAGTTACTGGGTGGGGCAAATGGTTAAGTGCTTAACTGCTAACCAAAAGGTTGGTGGTTTGAATCTACTCAGAGGTGTCTTGGAAGAAAGGCTTGGCCATCTACTTCTGAAAAATCAGTCATTGGAAACCCCACGGAGCCCAGTTCTACTCTGACACACATGGGATCACCGTGAGTTGGAGTTGGCTTGACCCCAACTGGTTTGGTTTTTTGGTTTAGGGGGAGACAAATGTCTATCAGTGATGACTGAATAAACAAAATGTGGTGTATCTATACAATGGAATATTATTCAGCCATAAAAAGGAATGAAGTATTGATACATGCTACAACATGGATGAACATCAGAAACATTAAGCTAAGTGAAACAAGCCAGACACAAAGTCCACGTATTGTATGATTCCATCTGTATAAAATGTCCAGAGTAGGCAAATCCATAGAGGCAGAAAGCAGATTGGTGGTTGCTAAGGGCTAGGAGAGGGAGAAACGGGGAGTGACCACTTAATGCGTAGATATGGGGATTCTGTTTGGGGTGATGAAAAAGTTCTGGAACTAGATAGTGGTGATGGTTGCAAAACACTGTGAATGTACTTAACGTCACTGAACTGTACACTTTAAAATGGTTAAATTTACATTTTGTGAATTACAGGGTCTCTGTGGAAGTCAAACGAGATGATGGATGAACACTCTTGGTCAACTCCAAAGGCCTATCCATGCTCTGCAGGTAGAAGGTTCTGGTGGTTGAATTGTGCGGAGTGAGCGGGAAGGTGTTAGGATAGGGATTAGGCAACTTGGGCTTTTCTTCCAGCTCTGCCACTTTCCATACCCGAGTCTGGGTGCCAGTGCCTTCAGCAGGCTGACTCTCAGCTTTCGTCTGATCAGGGCTGCCTTTCCTGTCCTGCCCACTGCCCAAGGCTGGAAGGAGGAGCTACTGAGTGATGTGCACCTGCTAGACTGTGAGCCCCACCCGGCAGGCAGGGCCGTGTCCTTTACCCACACCTGGCACGTGCTGGGCGCTCGATAAGTCATTGTGAAATGAGTGAATGAACGTGTGAAGGGGCTGGGACAAGGAAAAAGGTAATACTGCTGGAAAGTGGCACAATAAAATTGATTTCTCAGTAATCTCAGCAAATTCCTCTGGGGACTTTGTAGGAAGAGATAGCCACGTGAGCTTCTGTTGTTCGGCAGGTTGCTGGAGGCCTGAAAGAGAAGAGAGACTCAGATTGAATGATATCCTTCTTTGGTCCAGAGAACATTTGCATGCTTGCTAGTTTTTGGAAAATACAGAGATTTAATTTTGATTCAAACTTCCATGCAGGCTTTTTCCAAAGGCTGTTTTGGTGATATTTATAAGCATCATGGGGACAGGGGCTGGGTCTGTCTTACTCGCTTGAGTATTTAAAGCATCTAACAGGAGATGCTCAATAAATAATTAATGGTAAAGGCATGAGACTCTCTCTCTTTTCTCCCCGACCTCCACACCAAGCCAGGATGAATGCTGGGCTTGGCAGTTTCTGTACAAAGTGCAACTTCAGAGCTGTGGCCAAGAAAAGACGGAGGCCGGCTCAGCACAATTAGCTGAGGCACCTGTAGCAGAAGAATTCCCCTGTGGGAGTGGGGTGGTTGTGGGGTGGTGGGTGGTGGGGATTGAGTGTGTGGGACAGAACTCTCTCGTTTATATTCTCCCACTCTGTAGCCAAAATCTCTTGAGACGTGCTTAAAAAGAGAAACCAAACTCATTGCTTCGAGTCGATTCCGACTCATGGTGACCCCATGTGTTACAGGCAGAACTTCCTCACAGCGTTTTCTTGGCTGTAATCTTTACAGGAGCAGGTGATAGGCCTCTTTTCTGTGGCACGGCTGTGTGAGTTCGAACCACCAACCTTTAAGTTACTAGCTGAGCACAAACTGCATGTGTCACCCAGGGACCTGGGATGTGCTTCTTGGGGTCACTATTGTCTTTTCTGGGACCCTGCTCATCGCTCTGGGTAGTTACTGGTTTTAGACTGTGCCCTAAATCAGATACTCCCCCCAAGTCCAAGTCCTGCTCCATCTACTGACTTCTTGCTCTGCATTCTCTCAACCTGCCATGTTCTGTTTGCATTTCTGGCAAACCCAAAACAAACCTGTTGCTGTCGAGTCAATTCAGACTCATAGCGATCCTATAGGATGGAGTAGAACAGCCCCATAGGGTTTCCAAAGAGCAGCTGGAGGATTCAAACTGCTGACCTTTAGGTTAGCAGCCAAGCTCTTAACCACTATGCCACCAGGGCTCTGCATTTCTGGCAAGGAGGTTGTTTACTCTTAAGGTTCTCTGGAATGGGAACAGTATCGAGAGATGGGGCATTATTAGTGGAGCTGTGAGGCTGGAAAGAACTCTTCCATACTTCATAACAAGGAGCCCTAGCAATAGCGTTTTTCTCTAGCCAGGAAGAGTGTGGATCCGTAGCTGTTTCTTTGACTCTTAAACCCATTGCCGTTGAGTCGATTCCGACTCATAGCGACCCTACAGGGCAGAGTAGAACTGCCCCATAGGGTTTCCAAGGAGCCGCTGGTGGGTTCAAACTGCTGACCTTTTAGTTAGCAGGCAAGCTCTTAACCACTGCACCAGTTTGTGGCACTGGGAAAGTTCTGAGGCTAGCTGGTTATCGTTAGAAACACGTAGAAATGTCTCCCCCTTTACCCCAGTTTCCCGCTCTCTGCCAGTGTCAGCTCTAACAGCTGGAAGAAATTTCTCCTTCATCTGCTATATTCAGTCTTCCACTAAGCTCCATCAATTTTGCCTTTGAAATTTCTTTTGCGCCCAGCCCCTTCTCTCCTTTCCCACTGCTAATTCGTGAGGCCTGGCTCTCATCTCCTTTATACACCCGAGCTGCCTCAAGAACTTCTTGGCAGAGTTTCCCGCCTCTGGCCTCTTCATCTTCCATCCAACCTGCATGGACAAGCCAGGCTCATCTTTCTCTAGCTCTGTTTGCATCTGAGGATGCCTCAGCCCCAAACCCCTGGGCTCTCCAAAGTACTTGGAATTACCCAGACCGGCCAAGCACTTTCTGGCATTTGTAGCTCCCTCTGCCTATAATTTCTTTCTGTAGTGGCAGCCAATTCAAATCATTCCTCTTCTTACTCACTTAACACTTCAACAGATATTTTTTGAGTACCTGCCCGGTTTGGTATGGTTTGGTACTATCATGCAAGGCTCTGTTCTAGACAATGAGCATTGTTACGACTAATGAGCCTTTCTGGATCCAGGCTCCTGCAGGGCACCGTGCCCCGTTTTCTGGGCTCTTTAACTCCTGGAACGTGGTATTACTACATAGCATGATCATTGTATTGTATCATACTGATACCTGTTATGTGCCTGTCCACCTCCATTTACGTGAGCCCTTTGAAGGCTAAGCTAACTTCTTATTTATAGCTGTACTTAGTGCTAGAGGGAACATCTAGATGGCACTCAGTGAAGGCTTGTGAAATCAATGAATGCTTCCCTTCTTCATTCTTTCCAAATATATTTATAATTTGGATGCGATATAGATGGCTTCCATAATACATTTTGCCTCAGGATTAAATGTTCAGCGCCTCGGGTCTGGGTGGCTTGGAGTGTATACCTCGTAAGCATCTGCCTCTCTGCTGGCCAATGTTTCATTCTGTTGTACATGAGGTCGCTGTTAGTCGGGGCCAACTGGATGGCAGCTAATAACAACGTTATGGTGTGGTGACTGTCCACTGGTCTTGAGGGGGGTGCGGAGGAGGGGAAGCAAGCACATGAGAACTTTGCAGCCTCCAACGACTCCTTCACTGCTTGGTGTTGTCCTGGCATGCCCATCCACATCCACCATCTTTGATATGCTGACACACTCAGCTCAGATTTGGCACGTGGTGCTCTTGGTGTCCACAGGCAGGTAGGACAGATGCTATCTGTCAGGCCTTCCTCCACAAGCCCTGGCCACGTGCCCTGCAGAAGTGAGACACCATTTTACACACTGCCTTGTGTTATTGGAACCATTACTCAGATGGTAAATTCAAAAAAAATTAAATTTTATTATGTATTTTTTTGTACATGTAAAAGAATATATGCATTCACAGCTTACTTCATATTAAGTTATGAAACAGTTATAAAATGAAACTATAAACCCACCACCCAACCTAAGAGCAAGAGTGTTATTAATAACTGTGTGCTCCTCTCTGATCCCAGCTCCTCCCTCCCTCCCTTCTGCTCCTCAGGTAAAAATTATTCTGAATTCCCTTGAATTTAACAAGTAGCATTCCTAAACAGTATATTGATTAGATTTGCTGTCATACTATTAGGATTTTCTAGGAGAATGTATAAATAAACTATGGTATATTTACACAAGGAAATGTTACCCCAAAGTGAAAATGAGCAAATTCTGGCAGCACACAGCCACCTGAATGAATCTGTGAGAAGTAGGAAGCCAGTCACACCAACCCCCTTTCTGCTCAGGCCAAGCTCTAGCTTTCGTCTTCATCCCAGGATATGACATTTAAAGCAGGGGTGAAATTAAAAGGACTCCCCTTTCTCCACCTTTCATACACCGGTTACCTCCTATGCAAACAAAAAAAAAAAAAAAAGAAAAAGTTAAAACAAAAAAAAAAAAAAAAAAAGAAAAAGTTAATATAGCCGGACTGAGGCTGCTATCCTTAGAAAGGCCTGTTTGCAAGGTGGCTCTTGGCTGACATCTGGGAACTTGGATTTTGGAAAGGTTCCCACCATTCCCTAATAAGAATGGCTCACTGTGCCTAAACTGTTTGTACAAATAATATGGCTATGGTGAACACCCCAGAACACTTCCTCTGGGAATCTGGAATTTTGGTATCTGCTAGGCAGAGGGTGCCTACATGACCAGCCCCTAATAAAGACCCTGGGCGTTGAGTCTCCAGTGAGCTTCCCTGGTGGACAGCATTTCACATGAGTTGTCACAACTCATTGCTGGAGGAATTAAGTGCATCCTGTGTGACTCCACTGGGAGAGGGCTCTGGAAGCTTGTGCCTGGTTTCCTCTGCCCTTCACCCATGCACCTTTTTCCTTTGCTGATTTTACTTGGTATCCTTTCATTGTAATAAGTCATAGCCATGAGTATGATTGTGCTGAGTCTTGTGAGTTCTCCCAGTGAATCATTGAACCTAGGGGTGGTCTTGAGGGCCCCTAACATACCTCCAAACTTTCTATTGTCCAACACTACCCTGGAATAGAGGTGCCTCTGCTCTGGGCTTTGTAATTTAGAGGGCCTGGCATCTCTTGCTCTTTGTCTCTCCACCCCTCCAATCTTCTGTCTCCTCCTCTGTCTCAGACACACACACACAGGAAAGAACATATGAATGCCCTTGACACTTAGGATATGAAGCTTGGTGCTTGTCCAGCACAATCTATAACTCTAAACACCAGCTCTCCTAACTAACACCATTCAGACCCCTTCTGCACATCTCTTGCTGTAAGTCCTGGAAACTTCCATCAAATACCATGAAGTTTGTGTGTCATACATTTCCAACAATGTCAGAGACAGGTGCCGCTTCAGAGAGCAGGGAGGACTTGAGCAGAAGAAGTGCTTGGGTAGGAGAAAAGACAGATTAATTAACTTGTCAAATCCTACCTCTCAGCTTGAATGCAATAGATTCTTGTATGACAAATTGTTTCCCAGTAGTGCCAAGCATTAATTTTCCTGCTTCTCTTCATGTTCTAATTCCTGGTTCCGGAGATAAGAATTAATGCAGTATTCTCAACAGTTGCACATGGATGCTGAAGCATATTTTACAATAGTAAATGATTCATATTACTCGTAATTTTGTATATATACAGGCCAAGACATAACATATACAAAGTGTGATTCTTTACACTAGCAACTAGATGGACATCAAATACTAGACTTTTAATTATTTTGTTTTTAAAAAAATAATAATAATTCATTAAATTTTCAAGAAAATTAAGTTAAAAAGTTTCAGCTCTATTTAAGTACCTTTGATTAAAACTTTTGCTATTCATCATTTATGATTTATATTTTGCCCTTTAATTTTCACAGCTAATTTTGAGTATTTTAAAAGAAAACAACATTTAACAGAATTATATTTGAAAAAAATCAGATTTTTTTCTACTTTTACATTAATGTTAGTGTATTTTAAAAATGAAAGCATATTCACAGTTTATTCTCTTTGGGTATAATTACATTTTATTTTTCAATCCTTAGATAATAATTGTCAATAGAATTAAATTTTGTGAAAATTAACGTAATTGGAGATTTTGCAGAAATAAAGGCAAAAAATCTTAGGAAATAAATACAAAATAATACGTAAGTTATATATCTCTTTACTACGCATCCAAATATCGCCAACCCATCCATGGGGCCCAGGCAGTTGCAATAATAGTTAAATTTAGTCATCTTTGATATTTTTAAGACTTTCAGTTATATAAAAGCCACAACTGTATTCATTTAAAAAAATTTTTTTATGAAGATAGAAGGATAAAACGTATTTAACAGTTAGCTTGATTTGTACTGTTTAAGTATTTGTTGTTGCTGTTAGTTGCCATCAAGTCAGTTTTGACTCACAGCAACCCCACGGACAGTGAAATTGCCTCATAGTGTTTTCTTGGCTGCAGTCTTTACAGGAGCAGATCACCAAGTCTCTTCTCCTGCAAAGCCGCTGGGCGCGTTCTAACCGCCAGCCTTTCAGTTAGCAGTCGAGCGCTTAACCCTTGGGCCACCAGGGCTAACCTATGGCACATGGGCTCTGTTTGCACTCTCGTCTGGCCACTGCCAATGTTATGGGCATGCCTCCTGCCTTCACCCATTGCTATAGAAAGATGTGGAGTGGAGTGTGGAGTGGACCCGGGAGCAGAGTGCCAGCAGCTGCGTGGACCAGGCAGAGCAGACTCACTGTGTGTCACCAGAGGGAAGGCTAAGCCACAGCCGGGGAGAGAGCCCAGGCACCTCCCCTGTGGCCTGGGAGGGAGGCTCAGGAGAGTCCTCCTCCACCCACCCGCTCTGGCCTCCTGAGCACCGCGTTCTGCACACACGGCTCCACACACCATGTTCCAGAAACGTGGATGCTCTGGAGAGAGCACTGTTTCAGGGCATTTCACTTTCAGCTCTGTCCCTTCCTGGCAATGTCACTCTGAACAAACTTCCTTAGCCTCTTTGACCTTGTTTCCGCATACGTACAATGGGAATGCTAATTCTCACATTTCAGGGTTGTGAAAATTTAGAGCACATAGCACTGTCTCTGGCATGTGGCTCAATATATGCTAGTCAGTATTTCTGCATGAGGAAAGAAATGAAACAAGAGGCTAAGGTCATACTAGGGGGCAGTGGTGGTTCGGTGGTAGAATTCTCGCCTTTCATGCGGGAGATCTGGGTTTAACTCCTGGACAATACACCTCAGTGCAGCCACCACTGTCTGTCAGTGGAGACTTATGTGTTGTTGTGATGCTGAAGGTTTCAGCAGAGCTTCCAGACTAAGGCAGACTAGGAAGAAAGGCCTGGCAATCTACTTCAGAACATCAGCCAATGAAAACCCTATGGATCACAACGGCCCAATCCACAACTGATAATAGGGGATAATGGGGACAGCGCAGGACCAGGCAGCATTTTGTTCCGCTGTGCATGGGGTCGCCCTGAGTGAGGGGACTGTTTGATCACAGCTAACAACAACAAAGTCATACTGGTGGTTACGAGGGGAAAGAAGGACACAGGCATTTTGATGGCCAGTCTGATGCAGGTCCCATTTTATAGGCCCTGAAACCCTCCCCGTTCCTCTAGCACCACTTGCTCTCCTGACCATGCCCGAGTAGCTGGGATGCTTGCCCTGTGAGCTGCAAGGTGCCCAGCCTGAGCTCCGGCTCACTTTCCTAGGATTTAACGTGAAGATTTACAGCCAGTCTTGAGTGTGCACTGCACGTCTCCTTACCTGTAAGTTATTCCACCGATAATTAGATTTCTTTCTATTGTGGGAAGGCAGCCTGTGTAAATCCAGAGAATCCTGGGATCAGATGATATAAGGGTCACCTGAGCCTCCACGCTGCCTAAAATGCATCTTTCAGGAAAATGATTTCTCTGGGCACGTAAGTTACTGCGGTCCCAGGGTAACGATAGCTCAGGCTCTGACCACTCCCGTAATTCTGTGTTCAAGTGATGTAGTGTTCACGGCTCCCTCGGCAGCCTGCGCGCCCGCCTCACCTGCCCTCTGAGCGGAGGGAGGCTCACCCGCGCCTGCTCTCACTGGATACCATAAACATAAAGGGAGGCAGAGCAGAGGGAAGGGAAAAGCTCCCTTTCCGGCCCTGCTCTGCTTTCCAGCTAGACTGATTCACGTTCAGAGGTCCTTAGTCTTTGGGGGTCAGCCACTTGGAGGGCAAAGAAACTTTGAGCTTTGGCACAAACGGCCATCCATTTGCAAGACGAGAGCATTAGATACTGTTATGGATTAAATTGTGTCCCTCCCTAAAGTGTGTATCAACTTGGCTAGGCCATGATTCCCAGTATTCTGTGGTTGTCCCCCATTTTGTGATCTGATGTGATTTTCCTATGTGTTGTAATTCCTAATCTCTGCCTGTGGTTCATGAGGCAGGATTAGGTTATGTTAAAGTGGATTAGGGTGGGATGCAACACCCTTACTCAGGTCACACCCCTGATCTGATGTAAGGGGAGTTTCCCTGGGGTGTGGCCTGCATCACCTTTTGTCTTACAAGAGATAAAAGGAGAGAGAAGCAAGCAGAGAGATGGGAACTCCTACTACCAAGAATGTAGAACCAGGAGGGGAACATGTCCTTTGGACCTGGGGTCCCTGGGCTGAGAAGCTCCTAGGCCAGGGGAAGATTGATGACAAGGACCTTCCCCCAGAGCTGACAGAGAGAGAAAGCCTTCCACTGGAGCTGGTGACCTGATTTCAGACTTCTGTCCTCCTAGACTGTGACAGAATAAACTTGTTTGTTAAAGGCATCCACTTGTGGTACTTCTGTTACAGCAGCATTAGATAACTAAGACAGATACCTACCTCACACCACAGGAGCCCTGGAGGCACAACGGTTAAGCGCTTGGCTGCTAACCAAAGGGTTTGAACCCACCAGGCAGCTCCTTGGGAGAAAGACTGGCGATCTGCTTCCTTAAAGAGTGTACAACCAAGAAAATCCTGTGGGGCAGGTCTGCTCTGTCACATGGGGCCACTATGAGTTGAAATTGACTTGACGGCACCCAACAACAACCACCACCTCAGGCCATGCACAATAACACACCCCAGATGGCCTACAGAGCTGCACGTTCAGTGCAAAACGACTACAGAATTAAAAGACAGTGTAAAACCATATATATATATTTTATCTTGGGATGGAGAAGGCTTTTCTAAGCTTGGTACTAAACCCAGATGCCACAAAGGAAAAGTTTCACAAATAGGATCACCTAAAAATTAAAACAAACCAAAACTGTATTGTGAAAGGCATCATAAATAAAGCCAGCACATAAATGGCAGCCTGGGAGAAAGTATTTGCTACATAACTCCAGCAGGAAAACGATGAAGATCCATATTCTCTAAAGTATTCCTCCAAATCAATCCAAAACAACAAAAACTCAGGACAAATAGGCAATTCACACACACACACACACACACACACTCACACACTCACACACACTTACACACACACTATACAAATGACTCATTAAAGAGGAAAAAATAAAAAGATATTCAGCCTCACTAGTACTTAAAGCAATGGAAATGAAAACAACAATTGGGCATTGTTTTAGTTTTGCCTGTCCAGTTAAAAAGATTCTGCGAGGGTTTGAAAGAAGGAGGACGCACACACTGTAGGTAGGAATGTAAATCACAACTTTCTTGGAGGGTAATATGGCTATAGATATATAAGCTTGAAATGTGTTTACTGACTCACCCAGCGATCTCTCTTCTAAGAACTTATCTTCCAAAAATCACGCAGGAACGTGTAAAGATACATGTATAACAGCATTCATTGTAGTCCTGCTTATAAAAGCAAAAATTTGTAAGAATTTAAATTAAAAAAAAATTAAATTTCCATTATAAAAACCAAACCTGTTGCTGTCGACTCGATTCTCAGTCAAGTAGAACTGCCTCGTAGAATTTCCAAGGCTGTAATCTTCGCGGAAGCAGACTGCCACATCTTTCTCCCTCCGTGTGGCTGGTGGGTTCGTACCACCAACCTTTTGGTTAGCAGCCAAGTGCTTAACCACTGTGCCACGAGGGCTCTTTATTTCCATCATAGAGGCTTAAATAAACAAAGATATAGCCATATAATAGAATTCTATCCAACTATTAAAAAAACAAGGTATTTCTGTGTAATAAGAGCTAACATTTTTTGAGCACTTGTTGTATTCTGAGTGCTTCGTGTGCTTAACCTCGTTTAACCCTCCCAACAACTCTATAAAGCCCGTAATATTGTCATCATCCACATGTTGCAGAGAAGACACACAGAACTTGTTAACTCGTACAAGCTCACACAGTTGTAAAAAGTCAGAGCTGGTGTTTCCACTGAAGCAGTGAGGTTCCCCAGGCACCAATTTAGAATGTGATTTCCAAAAAAAAAAAAGGTTAAATGATAAAAAAGTGAGCTGCAGTAAGATATAGTATAACTATGTTTTGGTTAAAATGTATGTGATTATGTATACAATTGGGGCCTGGTGGTGCAGTGGTTAAGAGCTTGGCTGCTAACCAAAAGGTTGGCAGTTGGAATCCACCAGCCCTCCCTGGAAACCCTAGAGGGCAGTTCTACTCTGTCTTATAGGGTTGCTATGAGTCGGAATTGACTCGACAACAACTTTTTTTTTTTTTTAAATGTATATGATGGAGTCCCTGGGTGGTGCAAACGGTTAATGCTCTCGGCTGCTAACTGAAAGGTTGGCAGTTTGAGTCCACCCGGAGGTACTTTGGAAGAAAGCCCTGGTGATCTACTTCTGAAAGGTCACAGCCACTGGAAACCCTATGGAGCAGTTCTACTCTGAAACACGTGGGGTCACCATGAGTCAGAATTGACTCAATGGCAACTTTTAAAAGATGTATTTAATATATTAATTTATATATATGTTTGCATTACCGAAACCATAGAAAAGAATCTGCTGAAGGTAGTTAATTTGGTGGGGGTGGCTGAAGGGGCAGTGGGAGTATGTTTATGTCTTTATTTTCTTCCATAAAAGTGGTAGGATTAGAAAAATAAAACCAGCTGCTCCGTTCCCTTCTGTTTTTTATTTTTATTTATTTTTTATTACCAATACCCACTTGACTTGAATGAAATAAAAATGGCTCCATCCGATGACAAAAATACATCCTTGAGAAGTCATATCCACTGGCTCACAGTAGAAACCAAGGTCCCAGCTTGGAAACACAGTTTTCCATAGTTACTATTTAGAAATAAATAAATGATTTTAAATAAAGGCTTTAAAATGGGGTTAAAAGTACTACATTATCATTGTAGAAAATGTGGAATCAGAACCGATGGGGTGAACTGGTCATTTAGTCTATTCTGATAGATGCCACAGCCAGATGACATCAGAGGGTCCATTTGCTGGTGGCCAGAGTCTCGGGGTCACGAGGCCTCTGGTGGCTTCACTCGGAGGGTGCTGTGGGAGCGGCAGGCCCTAGGGGTTTTGTGCACTGTCCCGTGCACGCTGTAGGTAGTGAGGAGCAGGGCAGCGAGATGGGGGAGCAGAGACGAGAGCCAGGGCTGGCCGGGTCATGAGCAGTAGGCTGTGGCGGGCCTGGTAAGCCATGTTAAGGGGCTTGGATAGCATCTAGACCACTGGTCGTCAGCCAGGGACAATTTTGCTCTTCAGAGGACATTTGGCAGTGACTGGAGTAGGGGATGCTACTGGGTTCTGGTGGGTAGAGGCCAGGGATGCTGCTAAGCATCCTCCACGCACAGGCGGCTCCCATAACGCAGAATTGTTGTTGTTAGTCTCCGCTGAGTGGATCCTGACTATGGCGATCCCACGTGTGCAGAGCAGAACTGCTCCATAGGGTTTTCAAGGATGTGACCTTTCAGAAGCAGATCGCCAGGCCTTTCTTCCGAGGTGCCCCTGGGTGGGTTTGAACCGCCAATCTTTCAGCTAGTACTGGAGCACTTAACTATTTGTGCCACCCAGGGACCCTGAACACAGAATTATCTGGCCCCAGATCTCAATAGTGCTGATGTCGAGAAACCCAGCCAGAGTCAAATCCCTCTGGTTGGCCTTGCAGAAGGAGAGGCAGGGGTCTTGAGGGTCCCACATCTGGAAGTTGTGCTCCATACTCCAGAGGAGGAGAAGATTTCCCCAAGGCCAGGTGGAGGGGACCAGCCCCACCCTCCCCCAGGGGCTGTGTGTCTGAGGAGCTGGGAGGAATTCAATCATAATAATCACTAGCAGTGATACAGTGCTTGACAGGTGACAAAGTGCTGCCTCCTGTGCTCTGGTTCAGTATGTACTGGGTCTGATGCCCGCCCCCTCTCCCATATTGTTGGGGTCAGGGGAAGGGTGCGGGGAGGAAAGGGGGAGACTACACCTGCTTCTCATTCTCCCATGAAATGAGTTTCTTGCCATAAAACTCTCCACGTTCTGTCCTTTGATCATAACTCCGACAATTCAAGCTCTGCATGTTATTCCAGACCCAGATGAAGATGCTCCACTTATCGGAAGCCTTCCCCAGCAGATGCCAAGGCAAACATGCCCTTTCTCCCAACGCCATGGTGAGCTGAGGTTGGCAAACTTGGCTCAAGCTAGGATGCCATGAAATCAGATGCATTAAGGGCGGATTTTGTATACCTGCTAAGTATAAGCTTGGAAGGAGGCTGAAGATGAAGAGATGGACTGTGTACCATATGTCAGGCACTCTCTCTCTATATATATAATTTATTTCTCATGACAACTCTTTGAATGGGTTTTATTATCATCTCTATTTGTTAGGGAGTCCCTCGGTGATGCAAATGGTTAACTTTCTTGGCTGCTAAGCAAAGGTTGGAGGTTCGAGTCCACCCAGAAGAACCTCAGAAGAAAGGCCTGGAGATTTACTTCCTAAAACCCTGTGGAGCACAGTTCTACTCTGACACACATGGGGTCACCATGAGTCAGAGTCAACTCCATGGAAACTGGTTTGCTTTTCGGACGAGGAAGCCAGGCTCAGAGAAGTTAACTTTTCCAAACTTATACAACTCTTAAGTTAGGAGAATGGGCATTCGACCCCAGCCTTGCTGTAATCCAAGCTAGGCTCTTTGGAAACTGGTTGAGCTCCTGAAAAGGGTGTGGGGGACTCTCTGAGGCACCAAGAGTTCACCAAGGACAAGTATGAGCTGAACAAGGATAGACTGGTGGGAGAACCATGGACCCGGGGACAGGTCTGTCCTAGGTGAGTGGGTGCTGTTGCCATGCCTGTAGGCAGAGTAGCTTCAGACAGAGACTCAAGAGTGGGATGACTGTGGCCACCTGACAGAAGTCACTTCTCTGGGGATCAGAGGAGAAGGAGTGAGGGGGAGCTGGCGATAAGCAAGAGGGGGAAGCAGTTGCCGGGATGGGTGCTTAGAAGGGGCTGTTGGCCAGAGAAGGATTGGAAACAGTACCGAGGGGCTGAGAGGTGCTCTCCCACGTGCGCCCTGTGGCTGAAAAAATGAGACGTCCATGTTGAGTAGCATGTGGCCCCCTGAGGTCATCTCGCCTTCTGTTGATGAGTGAACAGTGTACAATATACTACCAGGGAGACATTAGCTTACATGGCTCCTTTGTGTGAATTAGAACAAGGTGTCCTCCTGAGCAGGCTCCTAGAGCAGAGCATGGGCTGGATTTCTATCCTAGTGGCCCCCTTGGCCTGGTGCCTTTGGGCCTGGCAGGGAGGAGTGTGGCCAGAGATGAGGAATTCAGGATTGGAGGGACCCTGGGCATGGGACTCCAGTAGGGCCGGGACCAAGACGAACTTGTATCTGTATCTGCAACTCCTGGCATTGGGCCTGGCAGAAGATGTGCTCAGAAGTGTTTGCTGAGGAAATGAATGAATGTCTGAAGGATGGATCATCTTCTTTTGGTTCCTTGGGATGAGTCCCCAGCCTTCTTTTGGAGAAGATTTAGAAGCGAGGGAGAGGGGGCTATTGACCATGTAAGATGAGGAATAAAAGGGGTGGGGGGAGAGGTTTGACCTGACATTTCAGCCATTTCATCAGCAAATGCTTTAGAATATGATAATAATAATAATAGAAATAATAATAGCTGAACTCTATTGTGTGATTGATTACCACGGGCCAGCCATTGTGCTAACTTTCCATATGGATCAACTTATCTAATCCTCTCAAGAACGCTGTGAGTAGTTACTATCATTATTCCCATTTGAAAGTGAAACACAGAGCAGGCAAGTGGTGCAAGCAAGCAATGAGGCCAGGACTCAAACCTCAAGTTGTCTTATCCCAGAGCCCAAGTTCTGAGCTGCCACCCCGAGGATCCCCAGGAGGGAGCCATGCTGACAGCAGCCCATGCTGGGTGTCCACCTGGCTTTCAGATGAGACAGGCAGCTGTGATTGGCTGGTGGGGACCACTGGTGGGAAGGTGGGTGGTAGCAGCTACCCAAAGCGGGTTGCTGTGGAAACTGGACTGGGACATCCCAGCAATGATCTGTCCTTTACCCCCAATTCCCTGACACTCAAGTACACAGAACATTCCCTGGTATCTTGTATTTGTTATATTTTGCTACTGAGTTATCTTCCTAAAACTCACTGACGTGTTCACCCTCAGCCCTCCAAGCTGGGCTCTTTCCTCTGAGTCATTCATTGGAGTGACATCTGAGTTACCCTCTGAGCACTCTGAGTGACAGCTCAGTGAAAGGTAGGTGATGGCTCAGAAGACATCCAGGTGCATCAAACAGCTGGGCATGCAGCTCCTGGGTGAGAACTACTCCTCAAGCGTAACACGCTGAAGAAAAACCTTTGGGTCCAGTGTCTGGGGCGTTCATTTCACATAATCTAAAATTGCGAGGTAAACACCTGCTGTGGCATTTGATCTGCCTCTATGTCACAGCTAGGCCCCTGAATGCTGACCACCCCCGCTCCCACCCGCGCCACCGAGGCTTCTCCCTTCTGATCCCTGCAGTCCTGGAGCTGGAGGGTGGAATGTGTCAACTTCAGCAACGACTTTTGGAAAGTGCAGAATAGAACAAGACCTGTGTGTGTGTGCATGTGTGTGTGCGGGTGTGCGTGTGTGCGTGCGTGTGCATGTGTGTATGCGTGCGCATGTGTGTGTGCGTGTGTGTGCGCGGGTGTGTGCGGGTGTGTGTGCGCGCGCGGGTGTGTGTGTGCGGGTGTGTGTGCGTGTGTGTGGGTGTGTGCGTGTGTGCGGGTGTGCGTGCGTGCATGTGCGTGCATGTGCGTGTGAGTGCGTGTGTGTGTGCGGGTGTGCGTGTCTGCGCGCGCGGGTGTGCGGGTGTGCATGCGTGCGTGTGCGTGTGTGCGTGTGAGTGCGTGTGTGTGTGCGTGTGTGCGTGTGTGCGTGTGTGTGTGCGTGTGTGTGTGTGTGGGTGTACGCATGCACACGTGCACTTGCGTGTATCTATATCAGAGGAGGTGCCGGGTAACAAGCAGGAGGGTGGCTAATGGTGGAATAGGGGTGAGTAGTAGTTCTAGCCCAAGAGGTCAGGTTTAAAGCCATGGGACAAAACCAGGGTCTGAATTCATGGGGCCTCTAGGAGCGTGGCTGAGAGACGGAAGGATGGGCTCAGGATTAGCTCAGAGAAAGCAGATGAGGGAACAGGAGACCAGTGTCCATAATGTAATTCGAAGAGGTAGAGTATTGTTGAAGAGAAAAATTAATAACAGACATGTTACTTTGATTTTAAGGTTTTTCTTACCCACGAAACCAAATACTAACCATGTAAAAAAAAAAAAAATTCCTGATCAAAAATTAATCCTGTCAGCTGTCTTTTTCACTCAAAGTTGCTAATTTTTTCTTTCCTGTTTGAAGCCAGGCTTACTTACATTTCAAAAGATATCATGGCTGCAGGTGGGTGGAGGCCAGAGACCACCTTGTGAAGGGATATCAGTCAATCTCAGCAAAGGGGGAGAGCAAGTTTCAGTCAATCATGCTAAGATCAGCCAGTGGTGGATCTTCTATTCTTCTCCCTCCCTCATCTTTATCAGCCTCGTTGTAACCAGCCTACTTTGAGCCATTTGCTTTTTTTGGAATCAGAATGATCTCTCCATATGCATATAGAATAACTGCTCAGAATAACTTTATGTTTCAATTTCTTCGAGTTTTCATTATTTTTAACAGTATTCTCTTTCTCGAGTGTGTGCGCACATCCTTTTGAAGCAGAGAAGGCATTTATTGAAGAGCTATTAGGTGGCACACAGAAATGCCTTGAAGAGGGACACCCAGATTTTCACAAGGAACGGGACAAAGGGCAGATCCGCAGGCAAAATCATGCCCCAGAACCAGGTCACGAGGACCCCCTTGCTGATGCCCTGCTGGACACTGGACGTCCCCACGGACACTGCAGCTACACAGCTGCTGGACCTGGGTGCTGCTGACATCAGAATGAGGAAGCTATTCAAATACCTGGCATGCCTCTGCTGGGAGTCTTAGAGGTGACCTGAGTCCCACAAGAGCCCCGCTGGATAGGTGAAGAAAAGATACGGTTACGGTCAACTCTTGTGCTAGTTGGGCACAGAATATAGACAAGAGACTTCAAATCTCATTTTAGCCTGGAATACTGGCAATCCATTTTCTGTATTTTCAGGGAATCTCTAAGCCCTAATAATTATTGGGATGGATTATTGGGAATCTCCTTTCTCTGGTTCCAGAGGTACAGAGTCTCCAGAAAAATAGATTAGAAGGAGGAGAAGGGAAGTCAAGGACTCAGATTCTGGAATCTTCCAGCTGTAGATTCCTGCTTGTTTACTCTGGGCTGTAGGGATTTTTTTTTTTTTTTTTAAAGCTGAGAGCTTAGCCTGCAGTACCAAACTCCCACAGTCCTCAAAGGTGGATAGCAGTAATGGGGAGTGGGCGATACTGAGAATTTCCAGTTGCCATCAAATTGACTCCGACTCATGAAGACCGTGTGTGCTCCACAAGGTTTTCAATGGCTCATTTTCCCGAAGTCAATCACTAAGACTTTCTTCTGAGGTACCTCTGGGTGGCCTTAAACTTACAACCTTTCAGTTAGTAGCCCAGCACGTTTGCACCACCCAGGGACCCCATACTGAGCACAGGAAGAGCTAATCCTCTCACTGTATGCGGGTTATCGTATTGTTCTTGTGGTTAGTTAAACCTGCTCAGGGAGGGGAAACTTCCAGAGTCCTGGGAAGTGAATGCCTTGGCATCCCCTCCCATCCTGGAAGAAATGCACAGCCAGGCCCTGGAAGAACCAGGGAGGGGTTCTCAGAAGATCACAGAGAGGGAAAGCCACCAGTTTAGCCTCATGGAAACAGCAGACTTTACAACCCTTGGAACATATGGACTTTCTGGGTTCCTTGGCCTCTGTACCATAGAATGGGACCCGCCTCTGCGGGCTTAGGACTGAGAACAGGGCCTCTGTACCCTGAGCACAAGCTGGGACTGGGCTGAGGGGACAGGCAGCCTGAAGCATGGGGCCTCCTCTACACTGTCCCTCCTTGGTTGGGGAGAACCGGCTGTTCCTGGGGTGGGAGTGGGGAAAAGGATGCTTCGAGGATCTCAGCAGGGTTCCACAGGTGTGTGTATCTGTATGTGTTTCTGCAGGTGTGTATGTATGTATGTGTATATGGGTGCGTGTGTGTATTTGTGAATATGTGTGTGGGTGTGTATGTGTACATGTGTACATATGTATATGTGTGTGTGTGTTTATGGTGGTCGGGACAGACAGGAGGCTGACCTGTCTGCATTCACTAAGGGAGAAGGGCTATTTCTTTTGATGGCTCCTAGGAACTGTGGAATATTGGAGAAGACAAGTTTACACAGAGGAAAGCAAAACCCCTGAAGGTTCTTTCTCTGCTTCTAGAAAATTGCCTATTCTTTCATCTGCCTCTCACGTCCATAGCCTAAGTCAGAGTCGCTTGTCATCTCCTGGTATTTCAAATTCTTGACCCTTTCTCTTTTGTCTCTCTGTCTGTGCAGGCTGGTTTGTTTCTATCCGTCTTTGCAGGGTCGACCAGTCCCTGCCTCTGCCTGTCCCTCCTTCTGCATTGGTCTGCTTCTCTCTCAGTCTGTCACTTTTTCTTTCTTCTCCTTCTGGCCCTCGCTGACCAAAGTGGCTCTCCCTTCCTAGAGCCAGATCCCAGAGAAAAACAATGTTTAAACTGATAAGTTGTTTTGCATCCCTGTCTGATGCTCCTCCAGCTTGGGTCTGAGCCCCCCTTGCAGCGCTGGATGTCTGAACACCCGCTGGGACACGCCGCAGGGTTTTGGAGCCCTGGGCCCCAGCCTCAGCGCTTGGTGCCTCTACCCTTCCTCCTGTCTTGGATTGATCCTGTCACTGTGTCTTACAGACTGGGATCTCTCCCCATATGCGGACTTTGGTGACAGCCACCAGATGGCAGGGAGTGGTTTTTATAGTAACTCATTAACCTCTTGCCATCCCACAATTAAGAAAGCATTTAAATGCTTTTTCGCCAGCCATCTTATGAGTGATTTGGGCAGTTTGTATTCGTCATGTGACCCAACTTTCAGCTAGCAGCTGAGAGAGCGGGAACAGCTGGGTGTGGCGGGGCTCAGACTCAGTGAGCACCCTGGGATGGCCCCGGAGCTGAGCACGAGCCTCAGAACCTTCTCTGATACACCTTGTTTTCTTCTAGGCTGACAGAGTCCTATAGACTAGCTCTGAATGGGCCTCGCTGATTTCTGGGTTCTCTCTCATTCAGCTTTGGATAAAACTGAGGCCAGATAGATCTAAAGTTTTGCCCAGTGTCACACAGCTAATTAGATGTGGAACTGGGCTGCAGCCTTAGTCTGGTCACTTCCTATCTGCTGTGCTGTGGCCACGCGCCTGCCTTGCTAGCATCCTACGGGAGATGGTGCCTTTGGAGCACCTCTGGAGCATCTCTGGAGCACCTCTGGAGCATCTCTGGAGCATCTCTGGAGCAGTGCTCCTGCACCAGAACTGCCTTTGGAACGTACTTCCTGGGAGTGGTTTACTCAGCCCAGGAAGCAGCTTCGAGCCTCCCTGGGTGGATTAGCCAATTTGAGAGGCAGGACCCTCCCTGTCAACCAACACACTTTGCAAGGACTCTGTGGGTGCTCAGCTCTTCGACTCACTGTAACACTGAAGAGGAGGTCACTGAGCCCACCACCCCGTGACCATGTGAGCGCCAACTCCCTGCAGAGCTCCAACCAGCTTGGCTTAGGTGCCAACACCATCGCTGCTGTGCTCGGAGCTAACCCCACACTAGTTGACTAGGGTGGACATGGGATCTGATGCCCCAACCATGGGACTCCTTCCAGCTCACAGCAGAGACCCATGAGGCCTCGTGCCCCTTCTTGGTCCATCATTGCAATCACTCTCTGACAAATACCTAATTCCAAAGCTCTTTTCACATTTTCAGATGTTTGTTACAGCAGCACCTCACTTTAGATACTAAAATCTGTGTTAGTTTCCCATTGCTGCTATAACAAATTACCACTAGCTTAGTGGCTTAAAACAACACCAATTTATTATTTTACAGTTCTGGAGACACAACATCTGAAATGGCTCTTACAGTGCTAAAACAAAAGTGTCAACAGGCTGTGCTCATTCTGGAGGCTCTAGGGAAGAATCCATTCCTTGTCTTGCCTTTGCCAGCTTCTGATGCCGCCTACATTCCTTGGCTCATGGCCTCTTCATCTTCAAAACCAGCAGCATCTTCAAATCTCTTTCTTTCTCGCCCGCCCTCCCCTTTGCTTCTGCCATCACATCTCCTTCTCTGCCTCTCCTTCTTTCCTCTTTCCCTTATAAAGATTCTTATGATTACATTGGGCCCACCAGGATAATCTCCCCTTCTCAAGACTCTTCACTTAATCACATCTGCAAAGATCCTTTGGCCATGTAAGGTTTTGGGATGAGGACATGGCCATCATTGGGAGGCCATTATTCTGCCTACCGTATGTCCCCTCTCCGGGCAATGGCCACATCTTCTGCACAAGCTCAGTTCTATCTTAGGGACCCCACTCCATTGCCTATTCTCTTCCCCTCACTCTCTTTTCCAGATCCTTTCCATTAGTAGCTGTCTTAGTTCTCCAGTGCTGCTATAACAGAAATACCACAAATGGGTGGCTTTAACAAACAAATTTATTTTTTCACAGTTTAGGGGGCTGGAAGTCCAAATTCAGGGCACTAGCTCTAGGGGATGGCTTCCTCTCTCTGTCAGCTGTGGAGGAAAGTTCTCTCTTTTGAGCTTCTGCTCCTGGGTGATCTTCACGTGGCTTGGCATCTCTCTTCCCCTATCTCTGCTCACTTAATCTGCTCCTTTTATATCTCAAAAGAGAAAGACTTAAAACACATCCAATGCTAATACTGTCTAATTAACATAACAAAGAAAACCCATTCCCTAATGGGATTATAACCATAGGTATGTTTTTGTTGCTAGGTGCCCATCGAGTCAGTTCTGACTCATAGCGACCCTGTGTACAACAGAACAAAACACTACCCGGTCATGTGTCATCCTCATAATCGTTGCTATGTTTGAGCCCATTGTTGCAGCCACGGTGTCAATCCATCTTGTTGAGGATTTTCCTCTTTTTTGCTGACCTTCTACTTTACCAAGCATCATGTCCTTCTCCTGGTAACATGTCCAAAGTATATGAGATGGAGTCTCACCATCCTTGCTTCTAAGGAGCATTCTGGCTGTGCTTCTTCCAAAACAGATTTGTTCGTTCTTCTGGCAGTCCATGATATATTCAATATTCTTTGCCAGCAACATAATTCAATGGCACCAATTCTTCTTCAGTCTTCCTTTATTCATTGTCCAGCTTACCCGTGCATATGTTGTTGTTAGGGGCTGTCGAGTTGGTTCTGACTCATAGTGACCCTATGCACAACAGAAGGAAACACTGCTTGGTCCTGCACTATTCTCATAGTCTTTGTTATGTTTGAGCCCATTGTTGTAGCCACTGTGTCAATCCATCTCATTGAGGGTCTTCCTCTTTTTTGCTGACCCTCTATGTTCCCAAGCATGACGTCTTTCGCCAGGGGCTGGTCCCTCCTGATAACATATTCAAAGTACATGAGATGAAGTCTTGCCATCCTTGCTTCCAAAGAGCACTCTGGCTGTACTTCTTCCAAGATGGACTTGTTCATTCTTCTGGCAGTCCATGGCATATTCAATATTCTTCGCTAATGCCACAATTCAAAGGCATCAATTCTTCTTTGGTCTTCCTTGTTCATTGTCCAGCTTTTGCATGCATATGAGACGATTGAAAGTATCATGGCTTGAATGTAGGGTAGTTAAAGCAAACGAAAGAAAGAATGAAGTAGAAGAGCTGAACAGAAGATTTCAAAGGGCAGCTTGAGGACACAAAAAGTAAAGTGTTATAATGAAATGTCCAAAGACCTGAAGTTAGAAAACCAAAAGGTAAGAACACATTTGGCATTTCTCAAGTTGAAAGATCTGAAGAAAAAATTAAAGCCTCGAGTTGCAATTTTGAAGGATTCCTTGGGCAAAATATTGAATGATGCAGGAATCATCAAAAGAAGATGGAAGTAATACACAGTCTCTGTACCAAAAAGAATTGGTTGACGTTCAGCTGTTTCAGGAGGTAGTATATGATCAAGAACTGATGGTATTGAAGAAAGAAGCCTAAGCTGCACTGAAGGCATTGAGGAAAAACAAGGCTCCAGGAATTGATGAAATACCAATTGAGATGTTGCAACAAACAGATGCAGTACTGGAGGTGCTCACTCGTCTTTGCCAAGAAATTTGGAAGACAGCTACCTGGCCAGTCGACTGGAGAAGATCCATATTTGTGCTCATTCCTAAGAAAAGTGATCCAACAGAAAGCGCAAATTATTGAGAAATGTCACTAATATCACACGTAAGTGAAATGTTGCTGATGATAATTCAAAAACGGTTGCAGCAGTACATTAACAGGGAACTGAAAATACCATGGCTTGGTATTCTCAATCGCCTCATATGTATGCTTGGGTCAGGTGCACCTTAGTCCTCAAAGTGAACATCTTTGTTTTTTAACACTAAAGAGGTCTTTTGCAGCAGATTTGCCCAATGCAATATAACATTTGACTTTTTGACTGCTGCTTCCATGGGCATTGATTGTGGATCCAAGTAAAATGAAATCCTTGACAACTTCAATATTTTCTCCATTTATCATGATGTTGCTTATTGGTCTAGTTGTGAGGATTTTTGTTTTCTTTAGGTTGAGGTGTAATCCATACTGAAGGCTGTAGACTTTGACCACAGGTATAGGGGTTAGGGGAGCTCTGGTGGTGCAGTGGTTAAGAGCTCGCTGCAAACCAAAAGGTCAGTAGTTCGAATCCACCAGCTGGTCCTTGGAAACCCTATGGGCCAGTTCTACTGTGTCCTATAATGTCGCTATGAGTTGGACTTGACTTGACAGCAATGAGATAGGGGTTAGGATTTACACCACATAATTTTGGGGTACACAATTCAATCCATAACAGTAGCCGTATCTGTTCTTGCTTCCCTTCCATGAGAACGTAGACTACTGGAGAGCAGGGCCCTGTCTTTCTTCTTTTTGCTGTATCCACAGTGTTCAGAAATGAGCTTGGCACAGATTCATGCTCAATAAATACTCGTTGAGTTTCTGACTGATTGGCTTTGCTCTTCAAAATGCTTCAGTCTTCATCACCTGTACTATAAATTACCTGTGCTTTGTTTGATGCAAAGGGACAACTTTCAGGATACATCTTTCTTGACCTTTCTGCAGCATTCCAAGTTGCCAAGCACTTCCTCCTTCATGAAATGTTCTTTCTCCTTGGTTTTACAAAGATGTACTCTCTTGTTTTGTCTTCTTCACTTTCTGACTAGTCTTTCTTAGCCTCCTTTGGGGAGTTCTCCTACCTATTTTTAATTGTTGGAGCCCTCAGGGCTTGTTCCTGGGCCATCTTCCCTTCTCATTTTATACTTTCTTTCTAAATGATCTATCCACTCCCATGGCTTCAAATTCCATTCTTTGGCTAATGAGTACCAAATTTATTTCCCTAGTGCAGAACTCTTCTGAGCTCCATACCGTAAATCCTACACCCCACTCAGCATCTCTGCTTGAATGTCTTGTAGGCATCTCTAAATGACCAGGCCCAAATTAAGCTCATGTTCTGTCCCCACTCCAAACCAGCCTACCCCATGCCTGGGAGCATCCTTGATACACTGTTATCTCCTACCCTCCACAATCAACTAATAATCAAATTCAGGACATCTACCTCTAAATATATCGCAAATCAGGCTATTTTTCTTTATTTTCACTGATACCCTCTTAGTCCAAGCCACCTTCACCTCTCACTAGGATAACTACAATGGCTTCCAACCTAGTCCACTTATATCCACTCTCACTTCTCTTTAGTCCGTTTAGTACTTAGTAGTCACTGTGCTCTGGTGGTCTTTTAAAAATATAAGTCACATCATGTCATCACACTTCTCCACTCACCTAAAAGCTTAGAGAGGTTGTTTCTAAGATAAAGACCAAAATCCTTTATGTACCCTACAAGATCCAATGTGTTCTAGTCCCTGCCTAGCTCTCCAATCTCTTCTCACTTCACTCTCTCCTTTGCCCTTGAAGCTCTGGTAATACCGACCATCTTCCAGATTTTCTTGTTTGTCAGGCTGCTTCACACCTTTGGGCCTGAACCATGTTGTTCCCATGGCCTAAAATACTAGCCCTCTTCACCTCTAGTCCTTAGCGTAAATCTTCTTCCCTCTGGAAAACATTTCCTGTCCCCAGATCCTGTATCAGATGGCCCAGTATCTGTTCTTTGTTTTCATAGCTGTGGTAGAGGTCACTGGTGTTCACCAAAATCCATTCTCCCTTTTTTGAGCACACACAGAGGGACTATATTTCCCAGACTCCTTTGCAGTCAGGTGGAGCCCTGTGACTAAATTCTCCTCAACAGGATGTGAGTGGAAGTAATGTTTGTCAATCCTGGCCAATAGAATCCTTCCAAGAGTGTTCCTTTTTGGTCTTTCCCCTTCCAGATTCAATATAATCACTATCAAAATTTCAATAGCCTTTTATCTTTTTTGCAGAAATTGAAAAGTCAACTTTAAATTGAAATTGCAAGGGGCCCCAAACAGCCAAAACAATCTTGAAAAAGAAGACAAAGTTGGAGGACTTACACTTCCCAATTTTAAAACTTATTAAAAAGTCATAGAAATAAAAACAGAATTGTACTGGTATAAGGATAGACATATAGATCAATGGAGTAGAATTAAGTGTCCAGATATAAACCCATTCATCTATGGCCAGTTAATTTTTGACAAGGGTGCCAAGGCCATTAAGTGGGGGGAAAAATCTCTCTAACAAATGGTGCTAGGACAACTGGATATCCAGATGCAGAAGAATGAATTTGGACCCCTACCTCACACCATCTTTGAAAATTAACTCAAAATGGATCAACGACTTAAATATAATAGCTAGCACCATAAAACACTTAGAAAAAAATTAGGGATAAATCTTTAAGATCTTGGATTTGGCAATGTATTCTTAGATATGACACCAAAAGCATGAGTCACAACATAAAAAACAGATAAATTGGACTTCATCAAAACCAAAAACTTTTGAGCATCAAAGGACGTTAGAAAATGAAAAGCAGCCTTCAAAATGGGAGGAATACTTACAAATCATAAATCTGATAAAGGTCTAATATCCAGAATATGTAAAGAACTCATACAACTCAACAATAAAAAGAAAAACAACCTGATTAAAAAATGGACAAGGGACTTGAATAGACATTCCTCAAAAGAAGATACACAAACAGCTACCAAGTGCATGAAAAGATGCTCAGCATCATTAGTCATTAGGGAAATGAAAGTTAAAACCACAGTGAGATACCATTTCACAACCAATAGGATGACTATAATAAAAACAAAACAAAACAAAAACAGAAACAGAAAATAACAAGTTTTGGTGAAGATGTGGAGAAATTGGAACTCTTAATGCATTGCTGGTGGGAATGTGAAACGGTGTAGCTGGTTTGGAAAACAGTTTGGTGGTACTCAAAAGATTAAACATAGAATTACCATGTGACCCAGCAATTCCACTCCTAGATCTATGCCCAAAAGAAGTGAAAATAGGTATTCAAACAAATACATGTCCACACAAGCTACCATTCCAACAATATTTGAGTAGGAGTTTCAGCTCTTCCACTGATCACCTTAAAAAAGTTTTTAATTTTGATGAAGTCCAGCTTGCCTATTTTTAATTTGTTGCTTGTGCTTAGGTGTCATTCTAACAAACCACTGCCTAATCCAAAGTCACAAAGATTTATGCTTATGTTTCCTTCTAAGACTTTACTGGTTTTAGCTCTTGCATTTAGGACTTTGAACCATTTTGAATTAATTTTTGTATATGGTATAAATTCATTATAAAACTTCATAAAATGTATCTACTATTTGTCTGGCCTATGCTGGCTAAAAAAAAGGCACTGTCTTTCAATCATTAGATGCCGTCTTATGTAGAATTCATACACACACAGACATACACATGTTTATATGGAAAAAAGAGGGACAATACCTTGATAAAGAGATTGGGGTGGAAGGAGCATCCAAGGGTAGTTCTTTCTAGAAGAGATGATTGAACACAGTTGTGGTTGAATGTGGCATGAATGCTACAAGGGGAGCATTTCTGCTGCTCCTGAGGGTGAGGAAGGAGAGCGAGGAGAGCAGAATAGCAGGGAAAGGGTGCGAAAGAGGAGCCAGCGGAGGTTGTGAGACAAACACCCAGTGAGCAGGTGCTGAGGGGCGCAGCTGGTCAGAGGACCAGAGAGAACAGGAAAGAGAAGATGGCTTTTTAAGTTACTGGCAGTAAGGAATGAGAAGGGCCCCTTTCAGAACCCTCAAAACCTTCAATAAATTCAGGTGTGGATATGACTGATCGGGCAAGTGGGTTTGCTTATTTATTTGCTTATTTGTCCTATGGACAAGGGGGAAGGCTCTAACTTTGGTGTTCTGATTGCTTCAATGTGAAATAGAGACAGACCCCCGGATGCAGGAGCCCACAGCAGGAAAGACTATGGGGCAAGAGCTCTAGGAATTCACAAAACCTGGGAAGAGCTTCTCGTTTCACTGGGCTGTCCAACTAGGGGCTTGAGAAATCTCAGCCAGATCTCATGGGCAAGATGCGGTGGCTGGTATCTCAGTAACATATAAAACAGATAAAAGTGTAGCTGTTCCAATGGCAGTGGGCAGGAGGAGAGAGGAGTGTGGCCACTCAGCCTCCCTCACACCTGGTTATAAAAAATAACAATAACCAGTTGCCATGGAGTTGACCCCAACTCACGGCAACTCTATGAGTGCTCCAGAGGGTTTTCAATGAGTAATTTTTTTCAGAAATAGATCCCCCAAGGCTTTTCTTCCAAAGTGCCTCTGGGTGGACTCAAACCTCTAATCTTTAGGTTAGTAGCTGAGTGCGTTAACTGTTGGCACCACCAGAGACCCCTCACACCCTGTAGCACCCTTGAAACACCTCCTTGGAGCCTCCAACATCTCATGGAACAGAGTGTGACAACCAAGCTTCTACGGGGCTTTGTAACCTGTTCCTCTCGCCTTTGGACAGATGGGGTTCCGGACCTCCCAGGGACTCCGTCTGTCAGGTCTTCCAGCAGCCCCATTGTCTTTAGAATCGACAGCTGTCTTGGCTCCCTCTGTGGAGTGGCAGCCTCTCTCCTGCCTGAAGCCAAGCCCCTCTCAGTGTGATCACTCCTTGGGTGAATTCCTGTGGCTGGGATGGAAGGGGTGCTGGATAGTTAAGGAGACCACAGAAATTGCTGTGCACAGTGGAAAAGGTCCCTGGGTGGTGCAAACGGTTAACGTGCTCGACTGCTAACCGAAAGATTGGAGGTTGGAGTCCACCCAGAGGCACCTTGGAAGAAAGTCCTGATGATCTAGTTCCAAAAAAATCAGTCAGTGAAAACCCTATGGAGCATAGTACTACTCTGACCCACATGGGGTTGCCATGAATCAGAATTAACTTGACAGCAACTGTTTACAGGGAATCGAGGGCCTGGATCTGAGAGCTGGTAGGGCAGGGGTTGCAGCCAGAGTGTGTATATGTGTGGGGTGACCACTATCAACTGGGAAGTGAGTCGAGAGTTACAAGTGTCCCTCTTTCAGAACTTCTGTTCACTCATCCTCTCCCCAGAATTCCTCAGGGAGAGGGAAAACATTCTGCCTTCTTCGCTGGTACTGAAATTTTCTCCCACTCATGGTTGCCCATATCTGGTCCCCAGCTGCCTCTTGGAATATCTTGGTGGTGGGTGTACAATTATGTGTCCTCAGGCCAGGAAGAATCCGGGACCCTCAGAGCCATGAGTGAAAGGCAGCCTGGTTCAGGACAGAGACCACAGACTTCAGAAACATATGGACCCGGGGACCATTTCAGCTCTAACGCTCGCTTGCTGTGTGACCGCGGGCAAGCTACTAACCTTCTTGAGCTCCTGCTTCCTCCTCTGTAACAACCTGATAGAATTGTTGTGACAATGAAATTAACACACACACACACACACAAATGTCTGGCAACTGATAGGGCCCAAAATGCTTGATTTGTATCTGTTGCAGGTTGATTTCCCAGGGAAGTGAGCTCTGAGACAGAATTTTAGAATTCAGGATGCTTAGTAGGTAGTGCTGTTGGGGTCAGCACCAGTCAGGGAGGGGACAGGTACAGAAGTGAGCAGAAGGAAAAGTCCACCTGTGAGGTGGGCTCAGCTGCAGCCTTGCCTGATCCTTGAAGAGCCCTGGAGCCAAAATAACCTTTCATACTTCTGCTGGGAGTTCCCAATGCCACCCCCAGGATCAATGATTTTCTAGGAGGTATCACAGGACTCAGCATATAGTTACACACACAGCTATAATTTATTCCAATAAAATAATACAAAGTAAAATCAGCAAAGGGAAAAGGTGCATGGACGAAGTGCAGAGGAAACCAGGCACAAGCTTCCAGAGTCCTCTCCCATTGGAGTCACACAGGATACACTTAATTCCCCCAGCAATGAGTTGTGACAACTCATGTGAAATGCTATTCACCAGGGAAGCTCAATGGAGACTCAGTGCCCAGGGTTTTTATTAGGGCTGGTCACGTAGGTACCCTTTGCCTAGCAGATGCCAAAATTCCAGACTCCCAGAAGGAAAGCAGGTGAGCAGCATAAGCTGTATTGTTTGTATAGTTTAGGCATCATAAGCCACTCTTGTCAAGGAAAGCTGGGAACCTTTCAGAAATCTAAGTTCCTAGACACCAAGCAGACCTTTCTAAGGCCAGCAGTCTCAGGCCAACTATGTTAACTTTTGTCTGCACATATCTCCACCTCAATTAGCCATACATGTGGTCCTGGGGGATGGGGAGAGGTGAGATCTTGGGCATGGCTGTTCTCTGCAGCTGTGGCAATTCTTGAAGGGACTGACCACTGCAGCCCTCTGGCAACTTCCAGACCTTCACTGAGGGGCCCACATCCAAATGTCCACCAAGGTCCTTGCCCTTGTGGCTGAGGAAAAACAAAGATCTCAGCTGTTGGGAATCTAGCCACCTCACAATCAACCACATCCCTGCAAGTGTGGGCCCTGAGAACTAAGCCAAGAGGAAGCCACCTGCAAGGGAGGGGCGCCCCCTGACCTCGTTCATCCATGATTCATTTACGGAATGTACATGGGTCAGAGAGCAAGATAAAGTAGAGCCTACTCTTCAAAGGGGAAAGTGAGATGCTGTAAACACAGATCGTCACAGTGGAACACTACAGACTGATAGCAAAGACATATTTGCTGAATTGAATTGATTACATAGACTGTCATCCCCCATGCTGAGTACTACCGGTTGGAATAAATAGCACTTGAATTCTTCCCGTGGGGGCTCACTGTCTAGGGGGAGACTGACCTGTAACCAGAAGGATGTGATAACTGAGAGAAGCAAGATATGGAGCAGGAGGTAAGGGAGGGATTGGGTGACCGCTGTGCCTAGTAGGAATGGGGTGGGGATGGAAGATTTCTCAGAGGAGATGCCATTCATGTTGGACCCTGAAGAATGCACAGGAGTTCACCAATTGGACAAGGAGAGGAAGGGCATTTCAGGTGTGGCCAACACAACGAACCTATGGTAAATCAAAGCCCAAGAATCCTGGGATCTGAAATCCCAGGCATCTGACTCTTGGAGTGGTTTCTCCTAGACTCTCAAGTAAGAGGAAACCTTAAAAGAGCTCCTGGCTGAATGTCATTGGGAAGTCTCTGTTTGCACAGTTCTGGTGACAGGGACTCCACTACCTTCTGAGATCATCCATTCATGTGGATGACTCAGTATGTTAGCAAAGTCTTTCTTCCACCCAGCTAAAATCTATTTCCTCGTTTCTTCTACTCATTGATCCTGATTTTAACCTTTCGGTTGTTCCAGAACAAGTTTAAATGTTAACGGAGTCATAAGGGTTTATGAGTTTTCCGTTGTTACCCTCCAAGTAGTTAGTCCCTCCATCTAGTCTCATGGAGAGGCAGATGGCTGGAGGTGTAATGCAGCAAAGAGGCGATAAAATGAAATGATGAGAGTGAGGCTCTGGAGCCAGTCTGCGTGGGTTTGAGTCTCCGCTATATCTCTTACTGTATGACCTAGGGCAGGTAACTTAACATTTCTGTGCCTCATTTGCAAAATGGGGATAAGCATAGCAACCTACCTCAGTGGGTGGTGTAAAGATGACTTAACACTCGTGGTGTGCTCAGAACAGTGCTGGCATAGAGTTAGCACTCAGTCAGTGTATGAGATCGAATTGCTATTACAAAGTCACTCTAATTGCTGCCAGGCCACAGGAATGGGGCCACAAACCTAGTAAGTAAAATTAGGTGAAAATAGCCAGCATGTCTTACTGAGGATAAGGCTTTTGCCCGTGAATGAAAGCCGCCAACTTCATTCATACACTTTGTCTCCACTGCTCCCCCCTGCTTTTGTGACCTACATGTCAGCGTCAGCCACTTGGCTGTCTCCAAACTCTCCAGTGTGTGGGGGCACCATTTGCTATTTAAATAAAGATGTCTCAGGTCGTCACCCCATGAATACTGGGAAACCCACGGCCTGGTCTTTTCCTTCTACCATGGAGTCCCTGGAGAAACCACGAAGTCTAGGCTGTTGAATGTTCTGCTGAAGATGTGTGGGCCATCTGTGTGTAAGTGTGTGTGTGTGTGTGTGTGTGTGTGTGTGTGTGCACACGCTGGCGCACATATGTGCATTGGGAGGTGAGGTGATCACATAGCACAACAACATTGTAATTGACTGTTACTCATTGCTGCCTTGAAGGTCCTTGGCCATCTCTTTCCAGGGAAAATTCTCCTGATTCTTTTTTCCTGAAGGCTCTCCATCTGCCGCTGGGTTTCTCTAGCTCTTCTCTCTTCTCTCCTCACATTTCCCTCTCTCTCTGTTTTCTCTGCCTCTTCACCTTTCTCGCTCGGCTCCCCCCAGAAAGTCAGGATTCCTTCCCTTTATTCTGCAGAACAGTTTTTAGCCCTCTGCCCACTGCCTGGGTTGGGGTGGATTCCTGTAAATCAGAAACACTGCAGGAACCAGCTGGGGTTTGGAAGTGTCCGTCTTCCCTTTATCATGATCCAGTTTTCAGATGTGGTCTCCTCCCCCACCAGGCTGTTAGTGAAAGGGGTCTGGGCCACTACGCAATCGTTCCCTGCTATAAATTATTCTACACCACTGTCCCCCTTTAAAGGCAGATGAGTTACCGTCCTTTGCTTTTTTTAAAAGCAATTCTAAATGCCGCCTGCTAAGCCTGGAGCATTTTCTCCCTTCTCTTCTCCTCCTCCCTCTCTCCCTTCTTCCTTTGCTTCCTTCTCCCCGGTTTGCCAAATCCCGGCTATCTGCCCTTTAGGAATGAGCTCGGAATCTGTTCTTCCATGAAGCCTCCCTGATCACGTGGCTCTGAATCTCATGGCAAGGCTCCCCATCCGGCCATTACTTCCCTGCCTCCTGGAGTCACTGTATTTCTTAAGCTTGGGCAACTTGTTGCCCCAACTAGAATATCCTTTCCCAAAACCTCAGGAGTTCTGGGATCTAGCTCCCTATTAGCATGGGGACTCCAGTGATGGTATCTCCCCCATGAGACCAAGGGTGTCTGTCTACCTACACCTCTGGAGGGTGCCCAGGAGCAGGCACTGTCTTTCTCCTCTCCCTCCATTCTGCAGATGGGTTGGGCTTTTCCCAAGAATACAGTCCACCTCTTCTCCATCACACTAGCTGTAGAAAGACACACGTTGTCAAGGAATTTTTCCAAGGGCCGGGAACAGTCTTCCCTAGAAATTTCCCCAAAGTAGGGACAGTGTCTCCCCACCAAAGCAGGAATTTCGTGAGTCCATGCACCATATTTCTGAATTTTTTCCTGTTAACTGTGCCCTGGACTGAGCTTGCACAGTAGATACTCATGGCTTATTCCTACCTGATGAACGACCACTTCTGGTGGTCCCAGGGGATGGAGGGGGCTTAGTGCTGAATTAGAAATGACTCTCACCCTTTAGTCACCTCACGCAGGTGTTTTTATCAGGCCTACTTCCCCAGGTAACCTTGGCTTTCCAGCTCCACAAGTTCTTCTTAGAGCAAATGTTCTTGGGAAGAAGGGCAGTGCTCACGGCTTGTCAAGGGCACCACGCCATATGGTTTTAACTTAATCTCTGTCAAACAAAAGTGTGTGTTTCAGGAGCTTACCTTAGCCCCGGGAATTATTAAGCAGCCATTATATAAGTCATTGGTTTGCTAACAGCCTTTCAAGAGCTCCCCACCTGTGATGCTGTGACTGATGGTATGACAAGTCACCCCCGAGTCGACTTAATTTGTTCTGGGAGGCCGTGTGCATGTGTGTGTGTGTGTGTGGTCCTCAAGGTAATGACTCAGGTAGTGAAAAGGAGGCAAGAATCATTTACTGAGTGTCAAGACAGCAGGATTCCGATCCCACTAGTTGTGTGACCTTGGACAAATCACTTGGCCCTTGGACAAATCACTTGGCCCTTCTGGGCTCTAGTGAGTTTATAGCCTGGAAACGAACTAAAACAAGCAAACAAACCAGTGTACCAATCAATCAACCTTCCTTTTAAACAGCTTGGGGAACTTGTTGCCCCAACTAGAATATCCACCATAATCAGAGAAAATAGAAAGCAAAAAAGATTGCTTCGCTCCCAAATTTCCTTTTCTTTCTTCTCTCTCTCTTTTTTTTTTTTTGAAAGGAAGAGGGGGAATCACACTTCTACTTTAGTTCCTAGCCTCCAATATCTCTCCAGTAAAAAGCAAAGGGAAATATGTTTCAAATGAGAGAGCTAATGTAAGTCTCTGATGCTGATTATCATGGTGGTGTCGGCATTTGAGGCTGTTAAGGTGGCCCAGTTTGACTTTGGCCACATCACCCAAGGTCAAGGGTGCCAGGTCTAGCTGCTACAAGGCCCAGTGTTGGCCCCATATTGAGTTCAAAAGACTTAGAAACCAAGTCCCAAGCTCATTACTGACTGAGATCCTTCCATTAGACCCGTCTCTCCCAAGGTCACCTTTGAAGTTCAATAGCTCACCATAAACCAATCAGAGCCTCACACAGGGAGGCCAAATGCACACTGGTTGAGAGAACAGGTGGACCTGCGTTCGAATCCCAGCTCTACTTCTAGTGTTTGACCCTTTGCCAGTTGCTCAAGTTTTCTGCTCCTCAATGTCTTCATTTATATATCACAAGATGTTCATGGGAATGAAATGAAAACTGTTTTTTAAGCTGGAAAAACTACCATTTAGAGATTCTAAGCAGTTCTGCCTCCTAGAATGGTGCCTGGGAAGGGTTGCTGTGATCCAAGGACTGGGCTCTCAGTGTTCTCAGGGAAGTCCTGATCACAGGAGGCTTCAAACCGGTGTTAAGTGTTCCATTCTGTACTCTGCTTGGGCATAGGGACAGCACTGCTCCCCCAGGGAGTCAAAGCAAACTGTTCCCCTGTAAATTCGGAGAGAATATGTTCCCTGCCTGCAAATTATTATTATTATTTCTTCTAGAGTGGTGTTTGGTGTTTGTGTGTATGTATGTATGTTGAGTGTATGGGTGTGTCTGCATGTGTGTGTCTGTGTGTCTGTTCTCGTCTGAGCTTGCTCCCAGGAGATTGGAAGAGAAGACTACGCCATAGTAGGTGGGAGGTGTGGACCTGACTTGGCCCTTCACGCTGGAGATGATGAAAAGAAATTGCCTAGGTTGCTGGCCTCCCCTGAGAGATGTTATGAGGACACAATTTGGGATAATGCATGGTGCACTCTGGTGACTGTCTTATCTGGGCTAAAGTCCTGTAGGTGTAGGTTTCTCCCTGAAACAAACATAGGTTGGCACTATCAATTGTCTTGGGATAAGTTAATCCTGGGGTAGGAGTCAGAGGCAGCCTAGAAACCAGGCCAGGAACCACCCAGATGAAGGCCTTGGCTTGCGGTTGGGTTTGCACCACTGGGCTTAAGGAGTAGCCATTTTCCCCTGGGTTGTAATTCCCTTCATGCCCCAGGGGGAGATTGTGGGGCATGCGGCTCATTTTGATAAACTGGGGTCTTAAGGAAACAGCCTCCTCCAGGACCTGGGCCTTCCCGTCTTCTCCTTCATCACACTTAATGCTGCTTCCTCCTGGCTCAAGCCCTGAGGCTTCCTTGGCTCACTCTCTCCCTCCCAGACCACTTCCTCTTCAGTGCCAGCCCTCTCAACCCTTCCCCTGTCAGGATTTTCCATCTCTTCCCTCCTTTTCATTCCTACCATTATCCTAAGATGAAGAGTCCTGCTTGGACCATTGCAATAGCCTCCAAGCTGATTGAACTATGCTCAGACTCTCTTCCTCTCCCATCTGCTCTGAATATTGTTGCCAGAGAACTCTTTGCACAACACTGCTTTGATCATGTCCCTCTCCAGCTCCAAGTCCTTACTGGAACTCCGTCGAGTACAGATCAAAGCCAGACTTTCCAGCCTGGCCTTCCACAAACAGACATTAGTTATCTTCTCCAGCCTGCCTGGGACAGAAGGTATACCCGCCAAACCAGACCACTTGCCACTTATCCTTTTTGTCTCTGTGTCTGGAATTGCCGATGGTGAAATCCTCCCCACCTTTCCAGGAGCAGCTCCAATGCCAGCTCCTCCCTATTGTCGTCCCAGACTCTCTTGGATGTAAGTGATTTCTCTGCTTTTCAACTTCTTGTCCCTTGGCACTGATCATGCACTGCTGTGCAGTGCTGTGGACATGCCACCCTGCCCCAAGCGCATGAGCAGTGCCAGGGACTTAGTCATTTTTTCTGTCCCCAGTGCCCAGCACAGATATTTGCATGGAATAGGAGCTTAATACATGTTTGTTTAGTGAATAAATAAATAATTCTCACCCAATGCCCTGCTTTCTTACAGTGATGTCCAGGTAGAAAGTATAATACCTTTCTAACACTGCCTCCCACTATTGGTCAAAATAAGAATACAGTAGTGCTCTCCCCACATCCACGGTTTTGATTTCTGTGGTTTCAGTTACCAGTGGTCAACCATGGTCCAAAAATGTTAAATGAGTAGGCTGATGAAATCTCATGCCATCCAGCTCCGTCCCACCGGAGGACCATATTCACATAACTTTTATTACAGTATATTGTCATAATTGTTCTATTTTATTATTATTTATTGTTGTTCATCTCTTACTGTACCTAATTTATAAATTAAACTTCATCATAGGTATGCATATATAGGACAAAATATAGGCATCCATGGGGGGTCTTGGAACATATTCCCGGAGGACAAGGGGGGACTACTGTATACACTTGGAGGATTAAGACCTGAGTCGTCATATTGTATCTGACACCATCAAGCACCAAGGTTGAAAGTGCTTCACATTTTGCCATCCATGAGTCTAAGATGTTGGCAATAATACGGACTGCCTGATGGGACGGTTCCTGGACTTCAAAGCAGGAATGAACCTGTCCTCTCCCTTTTGAGTGCTCCTTCTGCCATCACACGTGCTGTGTACCCAGTCAGGGTCGGCCTGTCTAATCTGACCCTTCTCCTGGACTGTCGGGCCTTTGATCTGGGTATTTGTTCCTTTCCTGCTTTCATTTCGCAGCTCTTATTAGCCAGGATGCTTTGGGTCCAGCAGCTCTCTGGCTAATAGGGGAGTTTACTAGAAGGCTGTGGCTGAGCTCATGGAATTGAAGAGACGGCCGGAGAGTCAGCTCAGTGGGATGGAACCAAGACAACGTAATGGGTAGGGTCCCAGAAACAGGGAACTGTTAACGAAAGGACAAGTTCTTAGGGGGCTGCCATTGCTGCTGCTACTGACAGGGGAATTCAGTGTCAAGCATTTTAATCTTTTTATCACTCAGCTCTAGATTCAAGTCCCAGGGAGAATGCAATTGGACCTAGAATGTGCTTCCATTTGGCCATCCATTGCTCTGCCTCATGGCCCCTTTCTGGTTACGTGTCCCCACTCCCAGATCCACCTATCACTCGTTCCCACCCAGGTCTGCCTTGGTTACCCACATGGGGTTTCCAGAGCTGCCTCCCCCTGGAGGCAGACAGAGGCATAGCGAGGGGGGGCAAAGAGGCACTTGCCCCCAGGGGCAAGTCCAAGGAGGTGCCAGATGAGGCGCGGAATGATGTGCGAGGAGCCACAAATATGAAAGGTGTCTGACTGAGGCAGCCAGACAAACAGGGAGAAGGCTTTTCTGCTGACGCATTGCCGCTATCAACGTCTATTCATCTTGAAATTGCGGGTGGGTTGCAATTCAGAGGTCACCCCTGGGCGCTCGTTACCCTCGCTGCACTCCTGGTGCCAGACCTCTGCCTGGTCCAGGCGACACAGCCCTCTGAGCTGTGACACAGAAGCTGCAGGACAATTAGCCACCACGGGAATCGTTCAACTGCCTCCCCATCATTTTAGGAAGCAAACGGTTTCCTTATTTGGCCAAGATTACAGGCCGGTAGTGGCCAATACATAAAACAAATTTATATTTGTGTTCCATGAGTTACTTTAAATTTCACAAGCCTTATATTTTCTTTCTGGGGCATAAAATATATGGGCCAATTCTGACCAAGGCGTAAGCATCCCACACAAACTCACAAGCGATTTGATCTCACAATGTAAGTGCAACCTTGTGGACAATTTGCTAATCAGCTAATCGTCCCTCCATCCTCGGCATTAGCAAAGTGATCTTCAAGCACGACAGTTACAGTCAAATTGTTGAGCCTCGTTGTTTCCATACCCGCATAAGCTTCCTGGAAACTAGGTCTGAGCAGGAGTTATAAACGCAGTACTCTTAATTTCCACCAGTTGAACTTGTGGGTTGGCGTAATGCTAGCTTTCTCCCTAATGAAAGACAAGGGCGATATCAGCTAGAAAGTTCATAATCGGAGTGTTCGCCTGGTTAGCTATTTTTAAGCACCACAGGCTTGGCTTGAAACGAAGGCTGTGCACTGGCTCGGCAGTTGCTGCTGGTGGGCACAGACTGAGGTTCCTGTCTGCAAAGGTACATCTGAGAGCACAAAGAGCGGGCGTAAATAATGGATTAAGTGCGGCTCCGATGAGAGCCCGTTCATCCTGCAGCCTCAAAATGAAAACACACGGCCAATGACTCATTGGATAATAGCAAACATGACGGGCTCATAAAACCGCTGGTTCCCAGGGGGGCTGTTCGGCAGCCTTTGTCTGGTCTTGAGCTTGTTATGTGCGGAAGCTACCAATTTAAACCTCCCTTCCCCCAGCAAAGCCGTGGCTCCTGGGAGGAGAGTTATTTGGGTGATTTGCACACTCTGCATGGCAGAGGGAGAGGAGGCTTGCCTCCCTAGGGAAGCGTCTCTGCTCCCCTGCATGTGCCCTGGGCCAGTGCCAGTTCTGTGCTGGTCCCCATGGAGACCTAGACGTTCTACGGGCTTCATTAAGGGGAAGGCACAGATCCTGGCCCCAGGGAGCCCAAAAATGAAAGGAGACATGGCCTTGACATAAAGTAAGGGTTCTGCATCCAACCTGGGAGAAGAATAAAGAACATAAACGTCTTCCCTCCAACCTAAGCACTTTAAGCCCGGAGTATGACCGATAACAACAATGGACAGAAGGTGCATTTTTAGGAATAGTGTTGCAATAATAGTGGTTGTCTTCAAAGAGCTGGTGACCATGGGGGCAGAGGAACTGGGTTGCTCATGAGGTCTCTGAGGGCTCTGCTGGGACCCAAAAGGGGAAAGCATCAGCTGAATGAACTGGAGAAATTTTATCAACTTTAGAGCTGTGCGAAAATGGAGTATAGCTTCCTACCACTGGACGTGTGCCGGAATATACTCATTCAATCACTGAATTTTCTTTAGCTACCTACATTCGTTGATGGCTTAGGCAAAGAGTGGACATCCATTTGTGTAATTGTTGTTGGGTGCTGTTGAGTCCATTCCTACTCATAGCAACCCCATGTGACAGAATAGAATTGCACCATAGGGTTTTCTTGGCTGTAATCTTTACAGAAGCAGATTGCCAGGTCTCTCTTCCATGGAGCTGCTGGGTGGGTTTGAACTGCCAACGTTTTGGTTGGCAGTTGAGCACTTCACTGTTGAACCACCAGGGCTTCTTCATTTGTGTAATAGACTAGAGGACGGTGGTGTTGACTTCTCTTTTCAGATGGGTTGGATTTCCTAAGGCCAAGTTCATAACTCAAATTCCTCAAGAGCAGGAGTAACTGATAAAGAGGGAGTTAGCCTCAGCCACAGGCAAAGGAATGAAGGTGGGGAGACTAGAATGTATTGAGTTTATGCTGCATTCCAGGTCTTGGGCTAGCCACTTGGACTAGGAGTGAAGGAGTCACTGACTGTGTGACCTTGGGCAAGTCACTTACTGTCTCTGGTCTTTAGTTTCCTTAGCAGTCAAATGGAAATAATATCTGCCCTTACTACCTCCCAGGGCTGTGGTGGAAATTAATTAATTAATCAGTTAATTAACTAAGTAACTGATTTCTATATCCATTCAACAGACACTTTTGATGCCAGAAACTGTGCTAGGTGCTGGGGAAACAGATGGTTAGGACCAGGATTGCTGTGAGCAGCTCACAGCCTCATGTGGAAGGCCAACTTGTAAATATGATGCAGTGTGGCATGTGACATCCACCACAGTGGAATGAATGAGGATTTGGAGAACTTAGGGCAGGGAGTGATTCTGTTGGAGGGTGAGGAGTATAGGAGACACCTCTCAGCTTTCCACACTAGGGGCAGTTGGAAAGAAGCATAAACCCAAACATGTTGTTATGGTCAGAAGGATAGACTAACAGAAGGCAGCAGACCCCTGTCTACAGGAGGGACGGACGTGTCCTGAGATCTGTGCAAAGCCCCAGAGTCACGAATCTCTCCATAGCACCAGCACTGGCTTTTCTCCTGGGTCACTTTCCCCGAGGATGAAAACTCTTGTTGACTTTCCATAGTCATTGCACGGGATGAGAAGAGAAGAAGGAAGGGTCAGGCTCTTGCTTCCTCACTCAATGGTTTCTTCGCCTATACCAGCCTAGCAGGGTCTGGGATTTAAATGAATGGCTCAGCCAAACTGTAACTGGTTACAGACCTTGGGATTTAGGGGGTGCTAGTAAACAATCAAAGAGTCCCTGGTTGGTGCAAACGGTTAACATGCTTGGTTGCTAAATGAAAGGTTGGAGGTGCTAGTCCACCCAGATATACCTCATAAGAAAGGCCTGGCCAGCTACTTCCGAAAAATCAGTCATCAAAAACCCTATAGAGCACAGTTCTACTCTGACACACATGGGGTTGCCATGAGTCAGGATTGACTGGCAACTGGTTTTTGCAAACAATCAAAAGCAAGAATAGTAAATCTGCAAATGACAAGAGTCAATTAGCAGCTAAGGATGCATCTGCTTGTGGGTCACAGAATACGTCTCCGTCAGTCAATCTTTGTTCTGACTGTTTTAAGTTCCTTGAGGGTGGAGAGGAGAATTCTTTTTTTATTCCATCTGCCCCTCGCCCTTCAGCTCTTAAACACTGTGGATACTTGCAGAATAGTGTTGGTGTTTGCATTCAGCAATTGTTCTTTGCTTTGCAGAGACCTAACTGGATACCTTGGTGGTTGATAGCACTTTGGACTCTGGAGGGAGGCAGTTGTTGTTGTCAGGTGCCATCGAGTCAGTTCCAACTCATAATGACCCTACTTACAACAGAAAGAAACACTGCTGGGTCCCGTGCCATTCTCACAATCGTTGTTATGCTTGAGCCCATTGTTGCAGCCACTGTGTCAATCCATCTCATTGAGGGTCTTCCTCTTTTTCGCTGA
>NW_004443966.1:16138935-16156687 GCF_000243295.1 Trichechus manatus latirostris | reverse complement strand
GTTATTGTTAAGTGCAGTCGAGCTGGTTTCCACTCATAGCAACCCTATGTACTACAGAATGAAACAATGCCCAGTCCTGTGCCATTCTCACTGTAGTTGTTATGCTTGAGCCCATTGTTGCAGCCACTGTGTCAATCCATCTCATTGAGGGTCTTCCTCTTTTTCGCTGATCCTCTACCAAGCATGATGTCCTTCTCCAGGGACTGGTCCCCTCCTAATAACATATCCAAAGTACTTGAGACGAAGCTTTGCTTCTAAGGAGCACTCTGGCTGTACTTCTTCCAAGATAGATTTACTCTTTCTTCTGGCAGTCCATGGTATATGCAATATTTTTCGCCAACACCGTATTTCAAAGGCATCAATTCTTCTTCTGTTTTCCTTATTCATTGTCCAGCTTTCGCATGCATATGAGGTGATTGAAAATACCATGGCTTGGGTCAGGTACACCTTAGCCCTCAAAATAACATCTTTTGCTTTTTGCAGGGTCAAATCTCAGCTCTGTACCTGGCTAGCTGTGTGAACTTGAGCAAGTAATATAAGCTCTTCTTGCCTCAGTGTGCTCATCTGTAAAACAGTAACAACAATGTTGGCCAGACAGGTAAGGAACGAATGAGACTGTGCAGGTATAATACTTAGCAAATAGTAAGTGCTCAATAAACGGTTATCAGCAGAGCATCTTACTATTGTCTCCATCTTCCTCTTCATCCCTACCATCATCAGCGCTATCGTTCTTGACTCCTAAAGAACAGGACTAGAGGGGAGGATGGCTGGGCCCTCCACGGGTCACCGGAGTGCCCCCTGAGCTTCTGGGCTGTCACCTCAGCACAGACAGAGACGCAGCCAGAACTGTGGTTTTCTCAGTTCAGTCCTTCTCAAAATGGGACCACCTGGAGGACTTGTTAAAACATAGACTGCCGGGCCTACCCCCAGGGGTTCAGGTTCAGTAGGCGTCTTAGTTACCTAGTGCTGCTATAACAGAAACACCACAAGTGGGTGGCTTTGACAAACAGAAATTTATTTTGTTACAGTTTAGGAGGCTAGAAGTCTGAATTCAGGGGGCCGGCTCTAGGGGAACGCTCTCTCTCTCTCTCTCTCTCTCTGTAGGCTCTAAGTGAAGGTCCTTGTCTCTTTTCGGCTTCTATTTCTAGGTTCCTTGGCGATCACGTGTTGTGTATCTTCCCCTCTGTTTGTGCTTTTTTGCTTGCTTGCTTAATGTGCTCTTTCATGTCTCAAAAGAGATTGATTTAAGACACAGTCTACATTAATACTGCCTCATTAACGTAACAAAGAAAACCCATTCCCAAATGGAATTATAACCACAGGTATAGGGGTTAGGATTTATAACACATATTTTTGGGGGACATAATTCAGTTCATAATATTAGGTCTGGGCTGGGCTTAAGAATGTGCATTTCTGAGTTCTCAGCTGCTGGTCCATGAATTACCTTTGAGAACCACTGCCCTAGTAAAGTCTCTGGGACCCTGTCCGGGTCTATGCAATAATCAGCACCTCTGAATGCCATTTGCTGCCAGAGTTGCAGGCCAGCATAGCTGGCTTTCTCAGGCTGGCTGCTGTCATGAATAGGCCAAGTCCAACGACCACCACAGATCTGGTCGTTTCCGAAGTTTCTCCTTTTTTCTACCTAAGACCATTCACCCAGATTCTTTTTTTTTTTTTTTTTAAATTAATTAATTAATTTTATTGTGCTTTAGGTGAAAGTTTACAGCTCAAGTTAGTTTCTCATACAAAAATTTATACACATTGTTACGTGACCCTTGTTGCTATCCCTATAATGTGACCACACACGCCTCCTTTCCACCCCGGATTTCCTGTGTTCATTCAACCAGCTCCTGACCCTCTGCCTTCTCTTCTCGGCTGTGGATAGGAGCTGCCCATTTAGTCTTGTGTATCTACTTGAACTAAGAAGCACACTCTTCACGAGCATCATTTTATGTCTTATAGTCCAGTCCAACCTTTGTCTGAAGAGTTGGCTTTGGGAATGGTTTTAGATCTGGGTTAACACACATTCCGGGGGCCATGTCTTCTGGGGTTCCTCCAGTCTCAGACCATTAAGTCTGATCTTTTTACTAGAATTTGGGTTCTGCACCCCACTTTTCTCCTGCTCCGTTAGACTGTCTGTTGTGTTCCCTGTCAGGGCGGTCATTGGTGGGAGCCGGGCACCATCTAGTTCTTCTGCTCTCAGGCTGATGGAGTCTTTTGTCTCTTGGGCTAATATTTTCCTTGTGTCTTTGGTGTTCTTCATTCTCCTTTGCTCCAGGTGGCTTGGGACTAATTGATGCATTTTTGATGGCCACTTAGTAGCTTTTAAGACCCTGGATGCCACTCACCAAAAAGTCACCCAGATTCTTGAAACCAAAAACTAAGTAAGAGGAATCTCAGGCTTCCTGGGTTGTAAGCCTCATGAGGGCAGGGACTTGGCAGGGACTTGGTGGGCCTTGTCCTCCATCATTTGTTTGGTTGTTCTTAGGTGCTGTCGAGTCTATTTTGACTCGTAGCAACCCTGTGTGACAGAGTAGAACAGCCCCATATGGTTTTCTTGGCCGCAGTCTTTATGGAAGCAGATCAACAGGTCTTTCTTCCATGGAGCTGCTGGGTGGGTCTGAACAGTCAACTTTTCGGTTAACAGCAGAGCACTTAACCATTTGTACCACTGGGGCTCCTGAACACTTTTGTCAAGTGAATAAATAAATCCGTGAAGGCTGGTGCCTCCCCCAGAAGGGTTTGCTCATGGTAGATGCCCACATTTGTAATGCCAGAAGAGGCCTAGGGCACTTCGTGTTGGGGGTTACTACCCTTCCCTTGCCTTGGTCCCCGGGGACAGCCAGCCCTTGCAGTCCCTTCTGACAGTTCAAACAGTCAATGGACTGGGATTTACATCAGCAGGTGTTTAGATCTGCAACCTGCACATGGTTTTAAGGGTCCTTCAGTGTCCCAGGCCCTTAGAGTCCCGTCATGAGCATGATCCCAACTTGCCTCCTCCAGGAAGCCTTCCCTGAATGCTGGGTTTGGTGCACTTTCTCAGTGGTTCAGGGGGAGCCAGTGCGAACCCCATCTACAAGTTCACATATCCCATTGTTCAGAAATGTTTTCATTCCCTGCTTCAGAGTCTCCCTCTACTCGACTGAGAGTTTTTTGAGGACAGCAACTGTGTTTTATTGACAGTCAACAAGTGTTTGTTGAATGAATGAATGTGGAATCATCTTGAGTCACATGTCTATTACACATGTATTGAGCACATTATGCTAAAATGTCATGGGGCGGGGGGTCTCCTTATGCTTTCCTGCACGCGGCCCTCACATCCCCTCCTGGGATCCTCACAAGTGGATCCTGTGTGGATGTGACATTAGCACAGAGAGTGAAAGGGCCTTAGAGGGTGCCGCTTTGATACCTCTACAGACCTCCCCCAATTCCTCCAGTCTCCGCAAGGGAGGCTTTGTCCCACTCACTTGCTCCAGGTAGCGTACCCTCCTTGTCCCTGGCTGGTGCAATGGGGCGGGAGCTTGAAGGAACCTCCACAGTAACATGGAGCCAGCGCTGACCTTGTGCTGGAACTTGGAGGCAGTGATGAACAGCACTGGCCCGAGGTGCAACCCTGGCTCCTTGCTGTGTGACTGAGGGCAGGGTCCTTCACTGCTGAGCCTCAGTTTCCTCCTCTGTAAAATGGGAATAATTACAGTACCAGCCTCATTTGTTTGCTGTGAGGGTGAAGTGAGACATTTATAAAGGGCCTGGAATACTGTGTGGCACATAAGAAGTGTTTGCTTCAGTGATGATGATGATGATGATGATGATGAAGAATAGGGCTGTATGTTACTCCCTTGTGCCTTGCCCATCTGCTTGGTACCTGAGCTCCTTGGTCCCTGAGACCAGGGCCAGCCTGGCTCCTGGTATGGCCCCTGCAGGGCCTGGCATACTGCTCGGTACCCTGCCCCTTCTGTTCTACCTCCTCTATGCTGCCTGCCTGGAACTCAACATTCTCTCTGCCCCCCAGTGCCCCTGTCTGCTGGGCTACTCTGCCCTGGCACCTCCTGGCTGTGGATGGCACAGCCCCTGCCGCCTGCCCACCCCAGCCCAGGGCTCCAACTGCCTGCCTCACTGGCCCTTGTTACCGGCATCTAATCCCATCCCTGAGCACCCGGTACTCCCAGTTGACCATACCCCCTCCCTCCAAAGCAAAACAGGTGCATGCTGCTGCCATTTCCTTCCTCGGACTTGCTTTTGCGTTGGAAGGACTGCTGGGAGACCATCCATGCCGGTACCCTTCCTCGTCTCCTCCTGGGAAACACCATGCTGAGTCCTTGTTCCCCGTGATGCTGGTTGTTTGGTTCTTGTTTACTGCATATACATCGATATACAACAGTGGAACCTGGAGGGAAGATGCAAACCCAGGACTTTCTGGGTCCTTCTAGATAGAGTTCTTTTTCTTTTCATTATGTCAAAAGAAGAGGAGAATCCAGATCCTTGATTTTAACAGTTGGTTTTAGAAATCTCTCCCAGCCCGCGCTGTGTGGTTTCAAAGACTGCTTTGGGGCAGCTGAATATACCCTATGTTATGAAGCTGGGCTTGGGGAGTAGAGCAACAAATTGTTACTATTATGGATGAAGCAATTATCATAAATCTATTTTTAATCTCTTCCTCCTTGTAAAGTAATTGAGCCTGTCTTTTCATAAGGGGAAGGATCCAGGCTTTGCTCTGAGGAAAGGTGCAAAAAGCTGGCCTTCTTCTAGCTGAAAATGCTAATTGAGCAGCCACCTATTTTTTAACCTTCATTAACTGTATTAGCCTGCATTAACACCTTTTAAAATCTCTTTAAAATTGTACTCACTTCACTTTCTTTAATCTCTTCTCTTTCCGGGAGTGTGGAATCACTTTGATCCTCATCTTCATCTTTGCATTGATGACAACTTTGGGTTTAATTTGTATTTTGGAATTGAAATGCAAATCTAGCAATTACCCACAATCCTCCCTTTGTCAGCTACGCAGGCTCTGCTGGGATGGCGGGAGCTGATTAATACTGATGCTGCTTGGTTGTGCACCTGTCCAGCCCCTTCCAGGTTCTGTGGGCCATTGGGGGAGCGCGGCTTACTCTGCTCTGGCAGTTTCTGGGCACTTGAGATCAGTTGTGTGGTGTTCAGCACTATGCCTGCACATGGTAAACCTTCAGCCGGTGGTAGAAACAGTGTGTGTGCGTTTAAAAAATTTGTAGAGATTTTTTCTTATCTCTGAACATTGTTTTTCTTTGACCTCTGCCACAGTGTTTTGATGTTGGGAAGAAAGCTGTGGAAGTTTTTAAGAGAAGAGAGACATAAAACTATACCAGTTCCTCAATAAGTTAAATATAGAATTACCATATGACCCAGGAATTCCTCTCCTGGGTATACGCCCAAAAGAACTGAAAATAGGTGTTCAAACAAAAACTTGTACTTGAATGTTCATAGCAGCACTATTCACAATAGTCAAAAGGCAGAACCAACTCAAAAGACCATCAATGGATGAACAGGTAAACAAAACGTGGTATACATTGGAATATTATTCAGTCATAAAAAAAGATGAAGTTCTAATATAACTTCTAATAGCAACGTGGATGAACCTTGAAAACATGCTAAGTGAGGGAGCCCTGGTGGCTCAATGGTTAAGAGCTATGCTGCTAACTGAAAGGTTGGAACCTACCAGTTGTTCTTCGGGAGAAAGATGTGGCAGTCTGCTTCTGTAAAGATTTCAGCCTTGCAAATCCTATGGGGCAGTTCTACTCTGTCCTATAGGATTGCTATGAGTCAGAATTTGACTCCATGGCAATGAGTTTAAAAAAAAAAATTTTTTTTTTTTTAAATGAAAGAAGCCAGACACGAAAAGCTACTTCCTGTATGATTACACGTATAGCAAATGCCCAGAACAGACAATTCCATAGTGACTGAAAGCAGAGTAGTGGTTCCCAGGGGAGGGGGAAGGAGGGAATGGCGACTGTTTGCTTCGTGCTCCCGTTTGGGGTGATGACCATATTCTGGAACCGGGTAGTTATCGTTATACAGCATTGCGAGTGTATTAACTATCTCTAGTGGTAAATTTTATGTCTTGTTATTTTACCACAATTAAAAGAAAAAAACAAGACAACTGTAATTGTTCCTCCAAAGGAAATTGGGTTTGGACCTAAGATAACGTCAATGTCAGACCTAGGGTTATGGGGTGTGTGGAGACACGGGGGGCGGGGGTAGTGGGAAGAGAACAGCCTCTGCAGTCTGACAGGTCAGGGTTAGGTGAGCAGCGCGCTCCTTCCTAGCTGGGTGCACTTGGCCACGTTCTGTCTCCCCTCAGTTTTCTCGTCTGTACGGTAGGATATTTCCTATTGTGCTGGCTTTAGTGGTTGTCGTGAGGATGAAGAGAGATGACAACAGTTAAATTTCCTAGCACGCGTGGGCAGGCGCCTATCTACGGAAAATAGTGCCTCTGGCAATTAGTGTTAAATTGCTGAACGATCTCTCCCAGCTGGCGATGGAAACTGTGATAGAAACTGCTCCTTAGCGCCCCTCCTCCAGCGTTGCCTGGGGCACGCGCCCTTCCTGTCGTACCTTAGTTACACCTCTGTGTGTGGGCGCTCAGTGAGAACATTGCCTGCCTCCACTTCTCTGTCAGCGAAGGATATTTTTCTTGCTAGCAACAGAAACCAACCTTAGTGGACCCAAGCAAAATAAGAAACTTTATTGAAAGGCTCCTGGGGTGTTGCAGAAATCAAAGGAGAGTTACTTTGAGAGGGCAGGAACCAGGGCTGCTCTGGGGACCCCAACAGCCTGCAGTGGGTGAGTCTTCTCCCTACCCCCACCACCCTGACCACCCTGTGTCTGCCAGCTCCTTTTATAATCTGTTCGAGGAGAGAGTCTGATCGGCCAGGCTGGGGCGGGAGGGTGTCTTCCTTGCAGGATCTTGGGGCACCTTCATAGCCCTGGGGGCCCACCCTTAGGCCCACCCCTAGGGCTGCTTTCAGGGAATGGGAGTCCTGGGGCAGTCACCCACTGGTGCCCACTACAGTGTCCCTTAGTGAGCGGTGCGGGGTGGAGGGTTAGGAGAAACGGGACTGCGAGAAGGTGGAGCCGTAGCCCTGCGTCCAAGCCTCACCTGCCCTGGCTGACATGGACCTACGTGTTTCCACCTTGCCTGCCGCTCCTCTGACCACCAGCTGCAGCTTCACGCATCTTCATGGCTCTGCACCTTTGCTCATCTGGTTCTCCTGCACTTTCACCACAATCCAAGACTGACCCAATTCTCACGCTCGATTCTAATTTCACCTCCTCCTTGAAGCCTTCCCTGGTTAGCTCCCACCTTAACTAAATTTTATCTCCCTCCTCTGTTCCTCTCTTCCAGTGTCATGCGCGTGACCCTGAGTGGTCCGCCAACCGTGTGTGAGTGAGAGGGTGTGTGTGTGAGTGTGTGTGTGAATGTCTGTGAGTAGGAGCGTGTATGTGACTGTGTGTGTGTATGGGAGTGTATGTTTGTGAGTAGGAGTGTGAGTGTGTGTACATTTGTGTGCATGTGAGTGTGTGTTTGTGAGTAGCAGTGTGTATGTGAGTGTGTGAGTGTGTGTGAGTAGGAGTGTGAGTGTGTGTCTGAATGTGAGTGTGTGTGCATGTGAGTGTGTGTTTGTGAGTAGGAGTGTGTATGTGTGTTTGTGAGTGAGTGTGTATGTGAGTGTGTGTTTGTGAGTAGGAGTGTGTATGTGAGTGTGTTTGTGATCATAAGTGTGTATGTGAATGTGTGTGTGTGTGTGCAGACATGCTTGACTGTCCCTGAGGATGCAGTCGTGAGTGTGGGCATGTGCACATGTGCACACCACAGAAAAAGCTGGGCTCAGTACATTTTTCTTGGATGTGGCTATGGCTTTGGCTATGGATTTGGCATCATAACTCCCGAGCCAGACAGCCTGACCGACTTAGCTGCTTTAGTTCTGTGTGGCATCTTGTCTCTCTCTCTTCCAATTTAGAGACAGAGAAATCACTGCCCAGGAGAAAAATAGACTATGAAGTTCTTCCAGCATTCCACGGTCTCCCTTTTCTAGGGGCCACGCCCTGGCATTGGAGAAGCGGAGCCTTTTGCAGATCTTGGCATTGTGTTTGATGACCTGAGGGCTCCTGCTTGTCCCACTGCCGCCACTTGCAGCCTGAGCTCAAGAAGCACTCTCACCACATCAATGCAAACAGAAGCTCTAGAGCAACTCAAGCAAAAGAAAAATAAACAGAATCTGCACAGCCAACTATGCATATGCGTTATATCCAAAAGAAGAAAGCATCCAACCTAGAAGGAGAGAGAATTTATGGAACAGTAGACTCTTCATCACTCCTTCATAAGTAGAACGACTTTATAAGGACATGAATTCTAAGTTAGAAGATAGAGTAACAGAATAGGACAGAGAGATTGCAGAGCTAAGAAAGTGAACGGAGGACCAAAACCTTCACATACACTAAACAAATCAGAAAGAGCCACGAAAGAATTGACACAGTTGAACAAAGTTGGAATTTAAATTATTGGCAGAGAGGAAAGCCTTAAGATAATGAGTCATTGTAAAGGTGGATGAAAAACACAGAGATTACAGCAATTAGAGAGGACTTCCTAGATATCAAAGTGAGCCAGAGATGCTCCAATATAAGGATAAGAGGTGTTGCCTGAACTCAAGAACCCAACTCAGAATAAAGATGATGTACTCAAAGATGTACTAGACAATTTCCCTGAAGTGAAGAAAGAAATAATCCTGCAGCTCAAAAGAGCATAGGACGTTCCAGGAAAATTTGATTATAAATGCTCAATGCTGAACATAATCTAGGGAGGTTATTGAACTTCCAAGATAAAGAAAAAAATACCTTCAGATAACCAAGACGCTAAAGCAAATCACCTACAAGGGTTGTGGGAAGATATTAAGCTGACTTTGAACTTTATTCATATCAATCATCAATTCCTGGAGACCATAAAATAACATTTCCAGAGCTGTGAGGGGAGGGAAAGTGTCGTCTGAGACTACGTGGACGTGCTATCATTCAGGTAATACTGGGCAGGTGCATCCTCACGCGTAAAAGAACTCGCAAGCCAGTCACTCGGGAGTCCTTGCAGGTGGGGATGATTGATAAGAAAATCCAGCCAAATAAATTATGAATAAAAGCAAAGAACTCAAGGAATTAAGAAGTGGTGACCATGGAATCCACCTAAAAATATAATTTCAAACATCTCTGGAACTTAGGGTTCTCAAATATGAGTACTGTAAACCTTATTCAAGTACAGTGAAACTTGTCAGAGCCAGAACTTGACAGGACTGCCTTGTTTTTCCAGGTCTTGAAAGTTTTCCGCCTTTGACAGGGTGCAGTCTTAACCACTTTTCTATGGCGTCTTTTAGTGGAAAATATTTGCGTTTTCCTTCTCTGACAGGTTTCCGTTTTACACAGGTTCTGGCTTTCACAGGTTTACTGTAGTCAGATAACTAATGGAAATTGAGAAGTGGGAGGAGAGGTGGAAATACCAGTGCCCTCCTGGGAGCAGGGGATCAATTGATATTGTTTACAAGGCAACCATGTAGTTTAAAAAATAATTCCAGTAGATACTGTTTTTCATAATCTCTTTAGTTAACCTTATGGGATCTTTTAAAAAATATCTTTCGTGGTAAGGAAACATTTAGAATTCAACAACACCTTTCATTTCATTTCATTCAATAGTTTCATTTTCTTCTGATAAATTCAGGCAAAATTAAATGTAATGCTTTTTATTAAACTACCATATACAGTATTGTCCCATTTTTATAAAATTATTTCTTCTGACTTTCTACATGTGTATCTAATTATATAACTTTCTCACCGTATAAATACAGAGAATGTTATCTGCAATGTTTACCCAATGTTAATAATGACTATTTCTGGGTCATAGTTAACTTTTATTTGTGTGCTTTTCTGCATTAAGTTCTTTACAATAAACCTTTTTTTTTTTTTTTAAAACAAAAACTATACAGTGATTTCTTTGTTTGTGGTAAAGTAGAAAATCTTAAAAACAAATAGACGTTATTCAGGACTATTGCAATAGGGGTGTGAGACCAGAACTAAGTCTGAATTTCAATTCCTCTGAAGCAGAGAGCAGGATGGTTTTCAAAGACTGAAGTGATCCATTGGAAAAATACTGAAGGTTGTCGTTGTTGTTGTGTTAGCTGCCACCGAGTTGGTCCCTGACTCATGGTGACCCCAGGCGCAATGGGATCTGACCATGTGATCATAGAGTTTTCATTGGCTGATTTTCAGAAGTAGATGGCCAGGCCTTTCTTCTTAGTCTGTCTTAGTCTGGAAGCTCTGCTGAAACCTGTTTAGCATCATGGCAACACACGAGCCCCCACTGACAGACGGGTGGTGGCCATGTTTGAGTGCATTGGGTGGGACTTGAACCCAGGTCTCCAGCATGGAAGGTGAAAATTCTACCGCTGAACCAGCACTGCCCCCCCAAAGGATGTTAGGGGGAGGTTAAGCAATGGGGCACGTCGATCACATGGAGTTACTCCTGAGTTTATTGTTAACCGTGTTCCATCTGGATTCTGTAAGGGCCAAGGAGTGACCAATGCATATCCACATGAACACTGTATATGGATATTAATTCCAAATTAATGTGTGACTTAAGTACAAGAGCTAAAATCATAAAATTCTTAGAAGTAAACCTAGGGGTAAATCTTCAGGAGCTTGTATTTAGCAAGAGATTCTTAGGTCTAACACCTAAAGCACAAGCAACAAAAGAAAAAAATAGATAAATTGGATTTTATCAAAATAAAAAAAAGCTTTTGTGCATCAAAGGACATTTTCAAGACAGTAAAGAGACAACCCTGAACCCACTTGCTGCTCCTGGGGAGAAAGATGGGGCAGTCTGCTTCTGCAACCTTGGAAAATCTATGGGGCAGTTCTACCCTGTCCTATAGGGTCGCTATGATGGCAACTGGTTTGGTTTTTTTTAATAGACAACCTACAGGATGAGGGAAAATATTTGGAAATCATATATCCAGAACATATGTGTATATATATATATATATATATAATAAACATATGAAATAATAAAAATTAAAAAATTTATATTTAATAATTTAATAATCTTATATTTATAAGTAAATATAAAAAATATATATCCAAAATATATAAAAAACTCCTATAATTCAACAACAAAAAGCCAAACAAGCCAATAAAAAAATGGGCACAGGACTTAACTCGCAATTTTGCCAAAGAAGATATACTAATGGCCAATGAGCACACGAAAAAATGAGACGCTCAACATCATTAGTCATTAATTGTTGTTGAGTGCCATAAAGTCCATTCTGACTCATAGCAACCCAGTGTGACAGAGTAATAAGGTTTTCTTACAGAAATGCAAACAAAACTACAGTGAGATACCACTTCACACTCATCAGGATGGCTATTATCAAGAAAACTGAAAACAGCAAGTGTTGGCGCGGATGTGAAGACACTGGAACCCTCATGCATGGCTCGGGCAGCCTCTGTGGAAAACAGTTTGGCAGTTCCTCAAAAAGTTAAACATAGAATTGTCATGTGATCCAGCAATTCATTTCTTGGGTATGCACCCAAAGGAATTAAAAACAGAGACTCAGACAGATACTTGTATGTAAGTGTTCACTGCAGCACTATATACAACAGCCAAAATGTGAAAACAACCCATGTCCATCAATAGACGAATGGATAAACCAAAGGTGATGTGTTCACACCATGGAGCGTATTCTGCTATAAAGAGAAATGCAGTTATGGTGCATGCCTCAACATGGATGAAACTTGGTGCTCAGTGAGATAAGTCAGACCTCCCACTTACATGAAATAGCTAGAATAAGTAAATACACAGGGACCAAAGTAGATGAGAAGGTTCCCTAGGAGGAAGGAAGAATGGGGAGTTATTGCTTACCGGGCACCAAGCTTCTGCTTGTGATGATGAAAACCTTTGAAAGTGGATAGTGGTGATGGCTGCACAACCCTGTGAATGTAATTAATGTCACTGAATTGTACACTTAAGATGGAAAAGTTTATGTTATATATTAAATAATAATAAAGCAATAGTAAGTGAGGGCGATGGTTACAGTGGCCTGGAGAATCAAATTATGAGCTGGTAGGAGGTGGTCCCCTGTAGTGGCTTTGTGGCCTGGGACAGAGTGGCTGTTGAGTCGAGGTAACCTTTAACAGCCAGAGTGTCCTGTTGACCATGTCCCTATTCCATGAGGAGGCTCAGAGATCCTTCAAAGAGAATCCCGTGAAATATTGGACTTCCTGCTACGAGATAGGGTGGGTGCTCTCATTGTTGTCGTTGTATGCCATGGAGTCCAGTTTTGACTCATAGTGATCCCGTATGAAAGAGTAGAACTGCCTATAGGATTTTCTTGGCTGTAATCTTTACAGACGCAGATTGTCAGATCTTTCTCCTGCAGAGGGGCTGGGTGGGTTTGAATCATCAACCTTACGTTTAACAACCGAAAGCTTAAGCATTGCACCACAAGGGCCCCTTAAAGGGAAGGGTAACCCTTGGAATCTGGAGAAGTGGAGCATGTGGGTTCCTTGTGAGAACACTTAGGTATGGTAGGTATTGGTTAGTTCTCATTTCCCATGAGTGCTCAGTCATTCTCAATTGGTCATTTGGGGGCTGCGCTAAAACCCTGCATTTAAAAGCAACGTCTGCCACTGCTGAAGGGAGAGCCCTGAGCCAGTTGCCACCAACCGGCAAAAACAACCAAGGTTTTGGGACCCAGGAGGGGGTGCAAGTGAGGATCCCCTCAGAGAATGGGCTGGATGAGGTGTGTTCCTGCCTGGAGACCCACCTGCTCATGTAAGAACCTGCCAGGCTGTTGCCTGACATACATTGCAGTTCCGGTTCCATTTGGACTTTCTTATGTCAACCTTGGTTTTTACATCAATGGCGATTTCCCCCTTCTCCTGTTCACTTCATCTCCTGCAATGCAGCTGGTGGCAAACAAAAACATTTGCCCTTCCCCCACCCACCTCCTTGACCCTGCACCTCCTTCATCTCATTTATTTTTAGTTTTTGGGAAAAAAAAAAAAAAAACCTTTCATTTCTCCTTTTTCCAGTAGAACTAATACATGTATGGCTACTGCAGAAACTGATTCCTTTTAATTTATGGAACTCAATGCTTCCAGAAACTTGCTAAGTATTGCAGTTGAGCTGCTTTGTCTTTATGTGGCTCAACAAAGGGCCACCTGTTGCTGTGTCCCGGAAAAATCTTCCTAGTATGACCTTCCTGGTGGGTGCCATTTACTTGGTGCCAGGAGAGCAGAGGTGCCCCGCTGTGGGGTGCTGGAGTCTCTGGGCTGTGCTGGCAGTGGTGGTAGCCTGACTTGACAGGAAGAGGGTGCTGTGGAGCCAAGCACTGGGCTCTGTGTGGGCGAGGCCAGCTACACCTACAAGGATTCCCTTTGGATGACCCACTTGGTTATCTGCAAAACCTCCTCTTGGCCCAAGGACACCCCACCTGTTGAACCCTTATTATATCCAGGGCACTGGGTGTTATTGTTAGGTGCCTTCGAGTTGATTTTAGACTTACAGCGACCCCGTGTGACAGAATAGAATATGGGGTTGCTATGAGTTGGAATCGACTCGACGGCATACAACAATAGCAACAATATGGGAGCAGACTGCCAGGTCTTTCTCCTGTGGAGCTGCTGGGTGGGTTTGAACTGCCAACCTTACGGTTAGCAGCTGAGCACTTAACCCTCATGCCACCAGGGCTACTTGCAGGGCACTGGGTAGGTACCTTAAAAATAGGATCACATTTAATCTTCACAAAAACTCTATAAGAGAGATGTTATTATACCTATTTTTACAGGTGTGAGCAAACTGAGGCTTAGAGAGGCTAAGGAACTTGATCAAGGTCAAGATCATCCAGCTAGCAAGGAGCAGAGCTGAGACTCCCAAGTCACACCACTTAACCCCAAAGCCCAGGCCATTAACCACTTCTCTGTGTTGGTCACAGAGCTGGGCTGAGGAGGCATCATATTTCCCTGGGGTGGGATCGGGGGGAGTAGGAGGGGGAGATTCTGTCACGACAGCAGGAAGCTTGTTATCCCTGCCCAGGTCTCAGTTGCTTAGGGACCTGTCATGTCACAGGTCATTCCACGGGGCTCTGCCCAAGGCCTGACCAGGGTGTGGAGACTTATCTCCAGGTTAAATCTGTCTGGGGAGGCTGGGGTGCAAGCCATAGTGTGCTGCTCACCCTGGGGGCTTCCCTGGTCTGACCCTGTGAGGCCTGTTTGTCCACTCAGGGGCCACTCAGGAGTGAATGCTCGGCTGTCTGCAGGGGGTGCCGGGAGCCGGGCTGAGTCTGTCTCCAGTGTGGACGAAGGTGAAGCCTCACATCTCAGGCCTGAAATGGGCGAGCAGCCTGCCCTGTGGGACGGGGGCACGGTGACCTCAGGGGAATGAGGACAGCCCGGGCAGTCTTATCTCTGTAAACTTCCTGCGGCTCCCGTGGTTCAACAGAACCAACTTCTTAGAATGAGAAGTACAGACCAATGAGCCCGAAGAGGAACCTGTAGATCACTTGGTCTGATGTTCTCCTTTTACGGATGAGGAAACTTAGGTCTGGGGAAACTGAATCAGCTCAAGTAACAGGCAGTGAGGGGCAGAGGCGAGCAGGCTCCTGGCTCCTCGCCACATCTGCCGCCATGCGAGGCCCTCCCTACAGCAAGCCCGGGGTCTTTTCCCATCTTATTATTCACTGAGTCCATTCCCCGGCTCCACCTCCCACTCTCCACCCCAGCTCTTCCTAAGCCAAACCAGACATTTCCTTTCATCGTTTAAGCTGCTCACTCCTGCCTCTGGGCCTTTGCCCCTCCTTGTCCCTCTGCCTGGCCCTGCACTAGCTGCTCACCCCTCCCACTGCCTGGCCTATAGAACACCTTATCCTTTAAGACCTGGATCAAACATCACCTCCTTCAGGAAGGCTTCTCCAGTCTCCCCAGCTGGAAACACCTCCTTCCTCCTCTTTATTCTCGAGCCCATGGTTTAGGCTTGTCTATAGGATGAGTTGTAAGGAGCCTGGGTGGTGAAAGAGGTTGACGATTGGTTGCTAATCTAAAGGCTGGTGGTTTGAACCCACTTAACGGCTCTGCGGAAAAAAGGCCTGGTGATCTGCTACCTTAAACATTGCAGTCCAGAAACCCCTCTAGGGTAATTCTCCTCTGTAACAAATGGGGTCGCCGTGAGCTGGGGACCGACTCGATGATAGCGAACAGCAGCAACAACACAGGACAAGTCATTTGCTTTCTCTGTTGATCACAGCGCTTCACAGTTTACAAAGGGCATGGATTCCTGTTGACTCTCAGGAAACCGGGAGACAGAGAGGGGGGTGGGTAATGTTTCACGCGTTTTGGATGTGACAAATCTAAGGCTTAAGGATGTTAGGTGAGGGGTGAGTGAGTGGAGGCGCAGACTCGGGTGCCCAGGCCTACTGACCCCCACGCCATTTGAGAGCAGGAGCTGACCTGCTTCCTCTGCAGACCCGCCTCTGTGAAGGCCACGTTGTCGTCTCCGGGCACGGCTCCCCCGGAGTTGTGCAGTGCGAAGCCTGCATACCTGTATCCCGTGGCCTGTGCCTGGCCCGTGTCTGAAGGGAGGCAGAGGCTCAATAAACATGGACAGAATCAGTGGCAAGACAACTCAAAGACAGCTCTCTTTTCCTTCCTCCCTGCTTACTTCCCAAACCTGTTTTTTTCCTTTTAACTCCCTGTGTCGCCCACTGAATTTTTCATTGGGAAGACGTACATTTAGAAATGTGAAGTGCACACTTTGCTGGGCCTCAGCTTTGATGCCTCTTTGATGCTGAGCTGGGGAGGCAGGAGCTGCAGTGGACTGGGGGAGGGGAAGGTGGGGCAGGGCTCTAAGGGCCTGAGTCTGCCTCTCCTGCCCCGGGGAGTTCAGAGCTGCAGCAGGCTAGGCCTAGGTGTGCTGTGCAGCATGAATGCGTGTGTGTGCGCGCGCGTGTGCGCACTCTGTGTGTGAGGGGCCAACAAGAGGCTGGGTAGCACCCATCTAATCTCGGCCCCTCCATTTCCTCTCACGTCTTCTCGGGCTTTGAGGTCATATCAACTCCTAGCTGTGTGGCTTTGGGCAAGTTACTTAAACTTTCTGAATCTTAGTTCCTCAACAGTAAATTGGAGAAAATAATGCCTTCCTCCTAAGGCTGTTGTGATACCTTATTTACTAGACCTGACCATTAAAAACAAAACAAGAAACTCTGCAGTTGAGTCTATTCCAACTCATGGCGACCCCGTGTGTTACAGAGTAGAACTGAGCTCCACAGGGTCTTCTTGGCTGTAATCTTTAAGGAAGAAGATTGCCAGGCCTTTCCTCTATGTTGCTTGGGTAGGTTTGAACCTGCCAACCTTTCAGACAGTAGCTGAGCACAAACCACTTGTGCCACACAGGGTGCTAAATAAATATCAATTCTCCTGCCCTTCCATTTCAAAGGTGCCTTTCAGAGCCTGGTGAGGCCAAGTTTTTTCAACATGAATGCCCACACCACTTCTGAGAGCCTGGGGGGCCCTGCCTTTGAGGATTGCTCCTCTTCTCGCTGTCTGCACAAACCGTGGAGTAGAATGGGTGGAACGAGCAGTGTCCTTGGCATCAGAAGGCCTGAGTTTGAGTTCTGCCCTGACCTCAGGGTTGTGCATGTGACTCCAACAGCCCCTTCTGTGGAAGAGCCAGCCCGAGTCACAGCTGAGTGCCCTGCAATGCCAAACACAGGCTCCTGGCCCAGAGTGCCAATCTGCAATAGACCCAGGAGGTTGATGGCGGTGGGCATTTGGGGGTGGTGGGGATGCCAGCCCTGCACCCCTGCCTTGACGCTCTGCATGGCCTGGTCAGAGTCGTCAAATCATTGCCAGGGGCAGAGGTGGTAACTTGTTCTGTGGTCCTTCCCTGCGATGTGCTTCATACTGTCTTTGCGTGATTTACCTTTGGGTAAAACACACAGGCTTGGACTCCGTCCTGGGCACGTGCATCTCTGGCTGGGCTCCCCACCGCCCCTGCCACCTGGCATTTCTCACCCCCCAAGGTTGGGACCATCCCTTTGACCTCTCTGGAGTGTCTCAGAGGCTGCTTTGGACATTTCAGTAGGAGACTGTTGGATGACACGCTGGGTTCCTGCCGTCAGCATAGCTCTGCTCCCCAGAGTTCCCTCCAAAGGTCTTAATGAATGCCAATATGCGTGCTAGTTTGCATGCATTTCATACTCTCAGGGTCTTTCTGGCCTGTGAGGTCCTTCTAACTCTGAGTGGCTATGGTTCTGTGATGAACCTCACAAACCCATAACGGATGCTGAGGTCCTTCCCCATGCAGGGCCGTCAGGGAGCCAATGCACTCCTGCCCCCTGGGCCTATTCTCTCTAACTGCCTCCAGGCCTGGGTCCACTAGCTGGTCAAGAGAGTGATAGGGTTACTATACCTTCCCCTCAACAGTATTTTTCTCGATCCCGTCTCCCCCACCTTGAAACTACTTCTCTTTGTCCACTGTCTGAGATTCCTCCCTCTATTTCGGGCTGGCAAGACCCTTAAAAAGGAGGCCTGCATCTGGGGTCTTAAAAGCTTGCAAGCGGCCATCTAAGACGCATCGATTGGTCCCAATCACCTGGAGTAAAGGAGAATGAAGAACACCAAAGACACAAGGAAAGTATTAGCCCAAGAGACAGAAAGGGCCACATAAACCAGAGACTTCATCAGC